>NC_066315.1:108894489-108916989 GCF_022539315.1 Serinus canaria | reverse complement strand
TGATTTAGATTCACCAGTTGCTTCTTTCTCGTGGTTCTCCACCATTTACTTTCACCCTCTTCATGAAGGATCTCCAGCAAGTATGTCACCCACCTCTCAAATCACAGTTTTTTAACTTATTTTGTCAGTGGATAATGTTGAATTAATAAAGTTGTAGTTGACAGAAAAAATAGCAAAGGAAAATGTGGGCACTTCTTAAACTCAATCAGAGTTTAGATAAAACACAGACTGTACTAATGTATGGGCACTGTTATAAACCCTATTAATATAGCTGAAAGCCGTCAAGCACCAGTGACTCCCAGAAACATAAAAAAGTTTGTATTAAAAATCACTGAAGAGTACAAAAATGGGAACAATACATATAAATTAAATTCTACACTTAACTTTATAAAATACCTTTTCATATAGAAGTGTCTTTTCCTGCTATGCACTATGAATTGTAGTAAATTTTATATTTTTTTAATACTGTAGATGCTCACGTGTTTTATGTGTATGTGCGTAGTGTCATAAAATAGTTAACATATTAAATTGTATAGATAGTTAAGAATATAATTTTTTATAGTTAAGCAGACCTTTTTATAAGTTACTAATAAGAACAGCAGTATTCACTGCTGCCTGCATTTGTGTGATTCACAGCTGAACATTCCTCTTGTGTATTCAGTGACAAATGGCAATCACTTTATCATTTATCTTATGACAAATAGCAGATTCAGCCACAAACTGCTGGCCGTAGCAAACTTACAGGATGAAGTTCTTTATTGTTTATGGTTTGTGGGTTGATGTATTCATGCCTTGTTTATTTGTGAAATGAACAAAAATCAGTAAGCAGACATGAACAAAAAATTTGGCCACACAATCAATTGTACTCCCTACCCATTCCCATTTTCCAAGGACCTTGCAAGGAAATTCGCTGAACTAAGTCTAAGCTGTAAGCTGCCTTTAGAAAAAAAAAAAAAAAGTCATTAAAGGATGCACCAAATTGTGACATTATGCCCTTAAGCCAAAATAACACTGAATGGAGTTCCTACCTCACATTAACCTCCTGAATAAGGGTCTCAGTTTCAGAGATAGCTGTTGTCGTAGGCATGTGATGTCAGACAATGCTAGAAGAAAATTTTCATGCTTTAATGGCAGTCAGCCTGAGCAATGCTTTTGTTTTTACAAGCTTCTGTATTTAAATGCAAGTAATCAGTGACATGTTTTATAAATTGGCATACTGTATTATGAAACACCTTTTTAGGTTGCCTTTACTGTAGTTATTGTTTACTTATTTACATTGATTGGTATGTATCAGGTTGTCATTAGGGAGCAAGGTCTTTTATTATCCTCTTTTTCAAATTTCTCCTTTAAAAGACTTCTGTTCTGTATGGTGCCATTGTAGAAGTGTTCACATCATTGTAGAATGGCATGAAGCTGTGCAGGGGAAGTTTAGGTCAGATATTAGGGAAAGGTTCTTCAACCAGAAGGTGATTGGGCTTTGAAACAGGGAAGTGGTCATGGCATCAAAGCTGAAGGAGTTCCAGATGTGTTTTGGACAATGTTCTCAGGCACAAGGTGTGATTTCCGGGGATGTCTTGTGCAGGGCCAGGAACTGGACTTTGATGATCTTTGTGAGTCCTTTCCAGTGCAGGACATTCTGTGATTCCATGATACTGGGAACCCTTATAAAAATAGGCAATATGTGTATATAAGCTGCAAGGATGTCCAGAATTTTGTGTAGGTGGAATAAATTCACAGTTTAGTCTGTAAGTGAAAGAACCCTTTTCCTGAACTCTGCTGTGGAGCAAATATGACTTGTAATTACTTAGTTGTAATGAGTTGTAAAAGGAACCAGTTTCTCAGATAAATGAGACCTCACCCAAATAGGGCTGTAAAATTATAAAACGTGTTCTGGAGTGAATTAAAAGTTTGGTTACTGCATATGAAACACTGGTATGATGTGTTCTCACTATTGTACTCTATGTGAAATTCAAGTCACTTCGTTCTGAATGAAAGTACCTGCTTCTAATTTTGGTCTACTTTCTGACAAAAGCAAACCCTAAATCTGGTGGAATCAACCTTGCTGTAAGGAATCTTAGGGTTATATGGTTAAATCATAGCTGCTCCCATGTTAATACCAAGCCTAGTTTTGAAGAATTGGCTGGTGAAGGAGGTGGGACCTGGACTCAAATGGTGTAAGAGGTTTTCACTCTTCTGACCATCTGAGGCAGCTCCTCTAAAGTCATGTTCTGCAATCAACCCATCTCAATATAGCTCCACAACTGAGCAAGGCACAGATCTATGGTATCTCAATTCCTGTTATCCTCATATAAACTTC
Source organism: Serinus canaria (assembly GCF_022539315.1). Lineage (NCBI taxonomy): Eukaryota > Metazoa > Chordata > Aves > Passeriformes > Fringillidae > Serinus > Serinus canaria. The sequence continues at coordinate 108,914,672 of NC_066315.1, read as the reverse complement.
AATTTGCAGAAGCAAAAATTTTCATTGGAAAGTTCTTTTAGCTCTGGAATTTAAATTCACAGCAGTCCATATACAGAAGCCTGAATCATTAAATTAGTTCTATCAGTAGGGCTTCAAACACTGAAAGTTCACCACAACAGTCTAAATTCTCCATGCGTGTTTTTCCTGCCAAACTGCAAAACTGCATGCCACCTTTGTATTAAGAACCAGAGGCTTTTAGTACCAAAGTGAGGATTCAGTTTTTGTTTTTTTTTAATTTTGTCAATATACATTGAGTATGTCTGTTCATGAACAGGCAAATTATTTTTCATCTAAGTTTGTAGCTCATTGGCTCACTTGTATATGAAGTGTGTGGGGTACATACTACAGTAAGGAACTGCAAAACTTTTCAACTATCTCATCAGCCTGAGCTATTTCCCCATCTCATTTTAGTAGCTTCATGTACATACCAAAGGGAAAAAATCAGATCAAAAAAGGAATGATGCATATGTAGCCTGCTTTTTCAGCATTTTGTGGAGACTATAAATATAAATAACCATCAAATTGCCAACTCGTGATAATTACCTGTCAGCAAAGTGTCTTTGTTGATATTAAACCCATTATCTTGATTAGCACAGATCTAGGAAAACAGGAGACACATTGGTGTCACTGGTTTGGTCTGAAGCTTCTTTTCACTCATTTTTCTCAACGTCAAGACAACAATTGTGTAACAATTGTCACTTGCAATTGTGTTACTCAACAAGGATTTATTGAAAGTGGTTAGACCACTTGTCTTTAAGAAAAAGAAAAAAATTCTAAAAAAAGCCTTCATCTTAGAAAAAGGGCACAACATCCTGTCTTCTCTCAATTGAGGAAGTAAGGATGTGAAACATCTGACTTCCTGCTGCAAAATTTTAATGCAATTGCTTAGAACTTTGTATTTTAAATAACTTGTATAAATGATTATTTAATTGATTTGAAGGGGAATTTGTTTTTTCCAGCATGCAGCACTTTATGCAGGGCAAATTGCACAGAGTGCATCAATAACTTGAACCACTAAAAATTCTTTAGTATATGAATTACATTCTGACCCCATAGTCAATAGCAAGAGAACTACAGAAAGGTAATAGCTGTAGCTCACATACTACAGCAAAAAATAGTACTAAAAAACCCTCCATCTACAACAAAAAAAAACCAAAATAAAACCAAAAAACAACAACAAAAACCCCAAACCAAACCAAACAACAAAAATGAGACCAACAAAAAAGCAAACAAGCAAACAAACAAAAAAAAAAACCAAAAACCAAAAATACCCCCACAAAAAGCCCCCTGAATCTGCCATCATACAGTGGAGCAATTTTGGTTGCAATAATTTAAACTATCTAGTTAAAGAATTAGGGATTTGAAGTCTCATCTTTAAAGTGTCTCAACTGGCAACGCACTGATGAATAAATGTGTCACAATGATTCTGTAGAAGATGATTTTGATGAGAGCAGCATCATATGGTAGTCTAGAGAGTTGGCTGAGGCAAAAAAAAATTAAAAATTGGTAAGCCATCCAACTAACATCCCAAAAACTGTGGTACTGGGACTTGTGACAATGAAATCACAAAAACACCCCATCAATTTGGGGTATTGTGAGTCTTGTAGCAACTGTATTGAATTATCCCTTCAAAGAGAATACTGAAGAATATATACCACCACTAGACAAAGAACTATGGTTTAAATAATTCCTTAATAAATATAATCACTAAAATCATGAAAGTTTCAGGTATACTAATGAAATGCAGCCTTGATTAAACATGAGATTGTACTGTTAAAGAATTTCAAATGGATGTGTACTTAAATTTTGTGTTACAAGACTCATAGTGTGTATTAACTCTTACTAGACTCATAATTAACTTTAAAAAACCAGAATTTTTGAGCAAAGATGCCCTTCATTAGGTCACCATTCAGAAGCTGTACTGAATCTAAAAGTGAAAATTTGTAGCTAGGCAACAGCAGTGCTTCGTTGTGGTCAGTGCATGCCTAAGGTCACAGCTGAAGACTTAGTTTGGTTATCAGATAGTCTGAAAGAGACATGAAGTTCTGATTCTATGTTAATAAATTAGTATCACTTGTTTAAGACCTGGAGTTTGTTGCACATAACCAGCAAATTTAGTATTTTTAATAAAATAAGAATTCTGAAATCCTCTTTATTGAGTAGGAAAAACAGAAATATTGTCTACTGCCCCCTGCCATTTCTTACAGTGAAATGGGGTTAAACATGGAACAAAATGTCCCACCATACAACCCCACTTTTTCCACTGAAGAAGAGAGAAGCTGACTCAGAACCTGTTCTAAAGTCCAGCTCAAAAATGGGATCTTGCTAGCCTTCCAAGAGGAGTGCTATATCTACAAGACACAGATCAGAGATATTTTGAGTGTTGACAATTGAGACACAAACCTGTCCCCGCAGAATTGTTTCCCTCTTGCTGATGAAGGAGCAGAGGTTTTGATAAGACAACAAGGCAGACATTTTATGGTCTTTCTATCCATTTTGAACATTAAATAATGTGACTGTTGATTGTACTTGCTAGGAGTAACAGGATTTTTAGGACTGTAATTATTAAGAGGTTGCTTGATTAAGTCATACACTGGAAATTAGGGTATACCTGTTTCTGCAATGCAAATGAGCCCCATGGGAATGTAAGGGGCTGTTTCAATGCAATAAATGGCATACACCAGTATGTTTGGATTTGGTACAAACCAAATTATCCTGGCAGACATGAAGCAAAGAATACAATTCTACAATTTTATTTCTTGATGCTCCTGTCCATCTTGAAAGAAGGAGGGAAAAGCCTCCAGTATATTCTGTTAATATTCATTCCTGAGAAGCAATAATTTCTGTAGGTGAATGATTTTTTTCTGTCATGTTTTCTAGCATTGTGTTGGTAGTTAGATCATAACAAGTTTGTTAGTTGAGACCTGTGTTTGTGACATATGGAATGCAAAACTGTCTAGTCATCCACCAGCATTCCGTATTTCCACAGTCTTTTAACATTTTCAGTCAACCAAATTTTTCTATTATCAAAAATCATTTAACTGCATGATTTACTCAGGTTGATTTCAGTAGCTTAAATTTCCCAGGAAAATGTGTCCCTAAGAGGAATGAGTGGTTAAATTAGCTGAAATAGCACTTTTGAGAAACAGAACAGGTGTGATTTGAATACACATTTTACTTAGATGTTAATAGCTGCCCAGACCTATGCTTTGTTAATAGAAATAGAAATCATTATTTAAATCTTATTGCAATTAGTTCAATTTCCCTTTGGCTCTTGAGCTAGAACACACCACCCCTCTTTGTTAAGGTATACTGCCCTTTTTTTTGGGCAATAGTGGTCAAAAAATGCTGTTTCTGTTTGATCATGTCAGAGATCAAAAAAGTTGCAAACCATTTGCATGTTAGCAAGCACAGGGATGATCCAATTCTGGCAAATAATGTTTTAATAGGCACATCAGACTTCAGTAGGAGTTGGTACAGACCAGTCAAATAGGAATTAAAAAGAGTTTGCCAGGTTTGAAGTTCAGTTTTTTTACAGGAAACTTGACAGTATGATTACATGTACATAGTAGATAAAGACTAGTAGATATGACAGTAGACCACATGTACATAGTAGAAAAAAATGAACAAATGGTACAAAGAAACAAGGGATATTTTAAAGGAAAGGAAAAATGGTCCTTTTTTCCTTAAAATCACAACAGAATCTACAAATTAATGTCTCAGGACAGTTTGTGCAATAGACAAAAATGACAATTTTTTTCAGGGGCCTTAATCCAATACAGTTACAATAACCCAGTTTTTTTAAAGGATCTGCATGTGCAGATTTTGCATGTCAGAGTGTATTACACAAAGATCAAAACAGGTAGTTCCTTTTCAGAATACCATGCTCACAAAAACATAGAGACTCCCCATCATATTGATGTAGGATTTGATAAAGGCTTCGAGTACAAGTTCAAGTAGGCTGATCATACAGCAAGACTTAGGAGATCTGAAAGAATTGTTTTCTAGTAGATCAGGAGATAAAGAAGTCAGAAGATTGGCTAGAAGTCTTTGAGTCTATCCTCAAACTGAAATTCTAGCACGCACAAGAAAATAATTTTAAACATCTAAATTAGTTCAAAATTCAAGTCTAACCAACATGTACAAAGGGCTTTTTCTTGATAAGCATTTGTTTTTTAATATTCATTTTTAACTTGATCTACAGTAATCCCCACAATGGTAAAAAGTCACCTACAGACTACTTAGGTCAGGACCATGATACCTATTTCACTGTTTATCTACCTCTGTTGTTTCACAACATTTTTTGGCTGTTGTAGAATAGAATGGTTGTATCTCCCCTCTCCAAAATGCAACCTTGTTTTCTTCAGCAGAAACTTGTCTTTAAAGTATTTTAAATTTTCTTTCCCCCTATTTCTGTAATGTTTTGTATGTTGTGTTTATCAAGACCTAAATTTACCTTATCCTACAGAGATAGTTTAAGGCACAATGAGTTCCCAAAATGAAGCTGAAGGGTTTTCCTCTATTGCAAAGATCACCATTTGCAGTTACCCTTATGCAGGAACATGTACTGTTATTCAGTTCCCTTCTTATCATTCCTAAAAGCTTTTCACACTTCAGTTTCCACAAATGCAATTGTTTTTGGTGCAATCAGGTTCAGAAAATCACTGTTGCATAGTGATTTTATTCTGCACTGGACAAGGTGGTACCTATCTTTTAAAAACATCCTGGATTGGAAAATCTGTTACAAATAGGTGGAATTGTTATATATGGAATTTTTAAGGCATTGTTTTAAAATTTCAGGGATTCTTCACAGAATCTCAGCACATGTTCAGCACATGTGCTCCATATATTTTTTATGTTTATTAAGCTATATATTTCAAATGCAGTAGTGATTTAAACTGTTGCCTGTAAAAGATTTATTCTATGTAAATTATAAATTTGTAGAGTACCAAGAGCCTTAGAAACCTATATTTGCATTCTAAATTTACAAGAGTAGAACACGCAATTCTGAACACCGAAAACCTGATAACAAAAGCTTTAGCATTAATTTAACTTATATAGGAAATCGAAATATCACAGAATATTTTCAGGTGTCTAAAAACTTTGCCATTCAACTTGGAAGAATTTTGAGGGATTTATAAATATAAAATTAAACAGGTGCAGAAAAAAAAGAAATTTAAAGTTATTATTCATTCAAGAAAGATATTTTAGTGCACAAGTTCTAATTCAATTAAATTTCTAATTTTAAAAAAAGGTTGAGTCAAAAATTTGATATGTTAGTGTTTTCTTGTAATACTGAACGTAAAGTTGAATTTGTTTCTTCTGTAACATAGTCCTTGGAAGCACTGTCAAATGCTCTCAGGAAATCTGTAGACTAACCCATGTCTACTTAGTGTTCCTTAACAACTGAAATTTAAAAAGCTGCATCTGTGATGAATGATAGTAAAATGGTTTTACCCTGACCTAATGAATGGTGGTGTAGTTTTGACATTTTGGATACTTCAAATCCAGGTAATGTTCTTTATGTTTTATTTTTATATTTTTTATGCTCCTTATATAGCACTTCTGAAAACAGTTACATGTGCCACTTGAGAAAAACAAATACCTTCCCTTAGCAATTTAATCACATATATGTTTAGTATCAGATCTGGGCTGAATATTTTAATAACACAATAATCCATAGACAATTTATTAATGTAACAGATATTATCATTTGTATATCCATAAATCTGTGTATTTCCAGGTCAGTGACAATTTAGAACCTACCTATATGATTTGTATGGTCAAATAAACCTCCTTAGCTTTAACACTGAAAAGTACTTCCTGCTAATGTTTTAAATCCACGGCACTGTGATTTTTTTCTCATTTTAAATGTCAGAGTATACGTTCACATCCTGTCTAGTGACCTGTTTACTCTAAAACCTCTTCTAATCCAAGACTGTTGGAAGTTGTTACAAGTAGAAAATGATGTTACTGCACCATGGCCACTCCCAGATGAAAAAATGAATGTTGTCTATAGGAATGCTGTCCCTGTTCAGCCTGAGGAGGCTGAGGGAAGATGTCATAGCCATCTGCAGCTTCCTCACAAGGGCAAGTGGAGATAAAGGAGCCTTATCAAAGGCTCTGACCTCTTCTCTGTGTGACCAGGGACAGGACCTGAGGGAACGGCCTGAAGTTCTGTCAGGGGAGGTTTAGCTTGGATTTTGGAAAAAAGTTCTTCACCTGGAGGGTGCTTGGGCACTGGAACAGCTCCCCAGGGAAGTGGTCACAGCCCCAAGCCTGACATTCCTCAATAAGTGTTTGGACAGTGCTCTCTGGCACATGATGTGATTCTTGGGGTGTCCTTCTCAGGGTCAGGAGTACGACTTGATGATCTTTAGGGTCCCTTCCTACTCAGGATATTCTGTGATTCAACACAAAATTAATGCTAGTTTTGACCCTTTAACTCAAATCACTTTTTTAGATTCTTTATTTTATTTTTCATATTATTTTATTAGTTGTTATATTGTATGGCTGGACACCTGAAACATAGAGCTCATGTTTATGGGAATGTTGCTGATTGGCTATAAATCACAGATAACCATCACCTATTTAATATAATAATATTTTCTTAGATAGATCTAAAATTCTGCATTCAAATTCTATTGGAAAGAAAATGAAAGGACTTGGGTTTTCTGGATTATTCCAAATTTATTTAAAAGGAATACTTGAAATTTTCAAATAATGATGTGAGATAGAAAGTTGTAACTAACTCCTGTGATGTAAGTACAGATAAATCCAACTCTTTATTTTAACACTCCTCTGAAATTATTCCACTCCTAATTTATTTTATGCCCACAAATCTCCTACAGGTGGTCTAAGAGGACCAGACTCATGGTCAAATTTGCAAGGCCAGTACAATATGTGTGGAGTGATGAGGTTTATGTGGTAGTGCCACCCCTGTGCTACCCTTGTTCTTAATCACTGATATAAAAATAATGCACACTTTGAAAAAGGTATTTTTGAAGTGTTATTGAGCATAGAATTTTCCATATTTTCTTTCATCTTGGCTTTGGAGACTCTGGCTAGGATAATTCTTTCTTCTAAAACAGCGATGAAAACACCTGGCAGATTATTTGTAATTCTAATCAGTTTTTAAACTATTGGCCTTCATTACACAGCCCACAGAGTGCTTGTGGCCCACAACATGTATAATTGTAACCCACCATAAATTAGTAGCTTGGCCTCTATAATTTAGTGTTGCAGAAGCTATTGTTTATCCAAAAGAACATTGTTCTTGTGAAAAGATGAGTTACTTCTAATATGTATACTAATTACTGAAAATTATTGTATGACAATTGGACGTCCTTAGCCAGTCATAACAAAGAAATACTGTCAAGTTGTCAGCTCATAAACCCACTCCTTGGAGCTAAGGCACTGGCAGAAAAGAAGCTTATGTTCTGAAAAGAGGTTGAGTTTCTCTAAAGCTGTATTTAACTATTCTGTTTCAGTTCCCTTTTTTGATCTGGTGCATTGTGTAGGAAAATGAGAACTTCTGCTAATTTTAAATTATTGGTATAATTGTGCTGAGGAAATGATTGAAAATACTATTTACTATAATTTATTTCTCTTGTAAGCACTATTGGGAAGAACAGAAAAGATTGTCAGCTGTCTCTAATGGCAGATCTTAGAGATTTATCTAATATCGTGAATCTCTCTAGCAGCAGAAGATATTTTCAGCTGCAATGGGAATTATTAATTATTAAAATAACTGTGAAATACCTCTGCTTTAAGTATGTTTGCTTGTGTTTGCATTACCACTCTGTGGTATCACAGATGTGACAAATTGCTTCAGAGCAAAAGTCTGACGTATTTTTTGGGATTGATGACAGTAGGTAGGAGTTTTTGTTTTGAATGTCTTACAGATTTGCATATGTAATTAGAACAAAATTTCAACTTTTAAATTGAAATTAAAATACTTCCACTGTGTTGTACAAGGAATAGCAAAGCTGATCTTTTGTCTTCAGCAAAGTGCCCAAAAGGCTTAAGAGGGAATGAGAATCATGTTTAATTTTTGAAAGCTGAGTTATAACTTCATTGCTCAATTTTAAATTGTGCCATTTCTTTATCATGCTAATGCAGTGATGGCCAATAGTAGAGAGGGAGTGAGTCAATTGTAGGGAAGGATTCTGCATTCCCAGTTGGTTATGTCCATAACTCCACTAATTTGTGAATAATACACAGAATGCCTATTGGATCCTTCAGCAGCCATGGGATATGAGGCCTCTGCCTTTTGGCCACCATGGGTGCATTTCTGGTGATGGGGTGTGAGACTGGCAGTGAGGCTGTGGCTGTCAGGCTGTGTGGCTCCATGTCATCTCCACTCCCACTGTTAAGGAGCATGGGAAGTGTCAGGAAAAAAGTGTCAGGAAGGTGTTGTATTGCCAGAGTTGTGCTAAAGCATCTTCACACTTAAGGAGGAGGGTGAGATCCCCTGGCTTAAAATCACATATTCATCCAGATTTTAATTGACCCTAGAAATTCCATTGTCCAATCTACTTCTCAAAACAGGTCAAAACTGAATTCAAGCCAAGCTGGTTCTCTGTGGACCCTTGTGTGTGTGTGTAAGGTTTCTAGATTATTATGAATACCAATTTATATATCTCAAAAAACTCCAGCCTTCCTTTTTCCTACACCACAGGGTAGTGTGTCTTGAGTAGCATTGAATATAAAACCCCAAGGACCTTGATTGGATTGGTTAGGTTTTGTTACCTATGCTGTCATGTAGCTGAATTGATTTGGACCTTCTCAAAACTTCACTTAATTTAGAGTAGCATTGATATTTCAAAGGCTGACTTCAGCATTATAGAGGTACTTGTGTATTATGCTGAGTTCAAGTCTAAATAAATGAAATTGAAATAAGGGGTTCCTGATGGTTTTTTGTTGTTTGATTGGGGTTTTTTTGTTTTTTTGTTTGGTTGGTTGGGGGGTTTTTTGTTATTTGTTTATGTTTTGTTCCTGTTTGGTAGAGTTAAAGTGTATTACTAGTATGAGTCTGCAAGTGTGTTCACAAGTCAAAATTTTAATTTTTTTCCAGGCTTAATAAAGAGTAGTGTTAACTTTCTGAGGTTTGGGTTGTGTTGTTTGGTATTTAAAATAATTAGTATTTTGCATTAGCCTTGTAGACGACAGATATGTAAAGTAAGACAAACTTGGGAAAGCAAAATAAAATCAAAAATAACATTTAGTGGGAAAACCATGAAGGGGAATTGTCTTTAATTAGTTCACAGTTGGAGGTTTGTTCATACTGCTTATTTTAGTTAAGTCTTTCGTTGAGAAGAAAAGAACTATTTAACTTTTAGTATCCTTGGAGGTAAAGAGTCTTGAAACACCATACAATCTCAGACATCTCTTTCAAAATATTATTACATTCTTTATGTAGCCACTACCTAAAAATTCATAAATTGTTATATTTAATATATCAATGTCACCATTGAAAAGGATTTGAATTATTTTCAAAACAGTGCAGGAGAGAACTTTAATGTCCATATTTCCCTGCTGTTACATAGAGAAGCAAAGGTCTGTATAGCATTGGAACCATACTCTTGGCTAAGCAGGGTTTTGGAAAGGATGCATCCCATTCAGCAGATTCTGCCATGTCCATCCTCAATATTAACTCTTAATGCTGTCTTTCTGTCTAACAAATAAAATATTCCTGTATCTAAGCAGACACAGAGACACAGATATTCAGTCAATTAGGAACTTGTAAGTGTATTATGTGCTGTTGAGATACATTTTTATATGCTGGAATGTCCAAGATTTATTTACTGACAGACATAAATCTCTTTAGTTGTTCACAGATAATTTTCAGGCTTTCAGCGATGATTCCACAAGAGTAGAAAATATTTCTAGTGAAGATAAACATTCATCTTGTAAATTTGGCTCTAGATAGGAAGCTCAAATTAACTCAGAAAGAATTTTATTGGTCTTTAGTTTTCCCTCAGTTGCAACCAATTTTGATATTATTGATGCTATTTTTGATACAAATGAATATAGAAACATTTTACATAGGAAAGAAAGGTTCAATACTAATATTCTATCTTGACAACAGCGATAAAAACTGGGAGGCTATGCCTCATTGTTTAGTGACAAAATTAATGACTATTATTATCCATCTTTCTCTTCACCTTTATTTGCATCTACATCTTGAGTACTCTGAACTAAAAATTAAACTTACAAATTAGATTTTACACAGAAAGTTGTAACTTTCTAACAAGGCCTGGGTTGTAATTTTAATGCAGTAGACATTTAGTTTGAATCATTTAGTTTGAACTATTTTTGAATTATCTAAGAGATGTGTGAGGCAGTTGGGTAAAGCAAAACTGCACTCATAGCTCTCATGATGTGATAGAGGAGAATTCAACAATCTCAGTTTCAACAGTTATTGACACCACTAGTTCTGTAGATAAACAGAAGTCCATAGTATCACCATCCAAGGTTGAAAATCAGGAATGAGGAACATTTTCACTTCTAGTAACCTATTTTTTTTTTCTGATCTGTACACTGCTGTATAATTCATCCATTCAAGAATCATAGAATGTTCTGAGTCGGAAAGGATCCACAAGGACCATCGAGTACTTCTCATTGTGGTACAACTTCAGTTTAAAAATCCTTTTTCTTCTTTGATGTGTAAGAATTTGTGTAACTTTTGTTCTTTTGAATGCTGTGATCTCTTCTAACTTGTACTAAATCAATCAACATAAAATTATCTGTTGTCTGTTAGTCTATGGTGAATTTGAACCTTGATACAGTTCAAATTTTTGCTAGAAATGTCTTATCACATTTTACACTATCCTTTCACAGATTGGGTTTTATCTTTCTTTTTTTTTTTTGCTTATCAATTATAAGACTTGGAAGCTTCATGTTAAAAAAACATATCTAGTGACAACTGAATAAAACGTATTTAAAAAGTCAGGAAACACTGGAAAACATATGGAATTTTGTATTCTTACAATTAGATTGCAGCTATTTTATGGGCTGGTGAATACTAAGTAGTAGAGTCAGTTTCTGAAATTAAGTGGAGTCTGGACATGTGAAGGGAAACCTTTAGTCACTGGCATGGTGAGAGAAGGACAGTCAATCTCTTCTTATCAAGAGTCTCGAGAGTGTTTCCAAGCAAAAAATTATACTGCTCTGCTTAGCCATCTGCTGGTGGAGTCTATTCTTCTCATGGGTTATTTAAAGATATTAAACTTCTGTGGGGAAGGGAAGGGAAGGGAAGGGAAGGGAAGGGAAGGGAAGGGAAGGGAAGGGAAGGGAAGGGAAGGGAAGGGAAGGGAAGGGAAGGGAAGGGAAGGGAAGGGAAGGGAAGGGAAGGGAAGGGAAGGGAAGGGAAGGGAAGGGAAGGGAAGGGAAGGGAAGGGAAGGGAAGGGAAGGGAAGGGAAGGGAAGGGAAGGGAAGGGAAGGGAAGGGAAGGGAAGGGAAGGGAAGGGAAGGGAAGGGAAGGGAAGGGAAGGGAAGGGAAGGGAAGGGAAGGGAAGGGAAGGGAAGGGAAGGGAAGGGAAGGGAAGGGAAGGGAAGGGAAGGGAAGGGAAGGGAAGGGAAGGGAAGGGAAGGGAAGGGAAGGGAAGGGAAGGGAAGGGAAGGGAAGGGAAGGGAAGGGAAGGGAAGGGAAGGGAAGGGAAGGGAAGGGAAGGACTGCTGCTCTTCACTGCAAGAGAGAGAGTGAGAAGCAAGAGAAGCATTTGACACTGTGCAAGCACTGTTCAGCACTAGCTAAAACATAACTGGTATTGGTACCAGTACAAGTTGCTACTCAGTAGTAGGCATGGCTACCTATCATAAAAATTGTGTATTTGAGAGTTTTGTGATGTGAAATATGTCTTCTACTCCAATGAAGAGAAAATGCTAAATCATCTTTTTATTAAGTAGCACAAAATGATTGTGAACCTAAGTGTGGTAGTAAATCTTAAAGTAGCAGAAGATTCAACTTCTTTAGGAAAGATGCCCAGAATTTTCTAGTGGTTTCCACACAATTCCTGTGAACAACAATAGCACAAGCTTTTGTTTCTGTGCTGCAAAACCTCAGAACATTCAATAGCACTTGGCAGATACTGCCATGTGACAGCACTTGGAAAATGCTAACTTTTCAGGGATGGCTACTGCACTGGAAGCAAATTCTAATCTTTCAAAACATATAAGCAAGTTCAGATGGGAAAATGTTTTCATGGAGGAGCTGTCTGGCAAATGTGTTGCCAAAAATGTGGAACAGAAAACAGGAGAGATCTTTCCATAGTTATATTTTAAATGGAAAAGAAAGTCTATGAGGACCCCACATGTATATCCAAGAAAAAAGATCAGGATGATTTTGCCTGCCAGAAGGCTTCAGGGAAATAAGGCCTGTTATTGCAAGTGGAATCTAGTATAAACATTCAGAAAGATTGTTTTGCTTTCTAGGTTCACAGACTAGAACAATCTAAGAAAAAAACTGCAGCAGTCCATATCTGAAATTAAATATCTGCTGGGACACACAGGGTATTTCAATGTACTTTGATTAGCATTTCTAAATGGACTTGATCTTAGGGGTCTTTTCCAACCTTAACAATTCTATCATTCTATGATTGTAAATATTCAAAGTTTTTCTAAGGGAGGAGAAACTATTTCTTAATTTGTTTCTTCATACCTTCTCCCTCATTATAAAAAGAAATTCCATGTCCCTATGAAAAATTGAAACACAATCTATAGCTGAAGATGACTACTTTGTAAGTAGATATTCTCACCTCCTAGGTATGTGACTGGTTTTAAGCAATTTCCTTTTGAGGCACCAAGAACAGGAAATTCATATTCTTGATGAATTTAAGCAAAAATTATGAACATTCACATCTTCAATTGCCTTTTTGGTGGCTTTCAGCCCTCGCTTTTTATTATAAATGATGGCTCTTCACTGTTTGATCCTGTGATCTTTTAAAAGCCATGATCTGAGATATCCAGGTCTGCAGAGGTATCTGCTATTCCAGTGCAGTTACAAATTATTATTAATAATTTAAATAATATTAAATTTCAGAAATTATATTTTAAAAATTGCAATTAAATTACTTTTAAAAATTGTTTGGTTTGTAGACATCTAGGTTTTTTCCCAATTTAAAAGGACAGAAGAACATCTCATGTTATGGACTCCTCTACAAAGCAATTCATAATGTTTTGGATGACAATAGGACCTAAAAATATTTTTAGCCTTGCTGCTGTTCATTTTTGGACAATTCTTAATTGTCCTTTTCTGCAGCATGACTGTTTTAAAAATACTGAGCATTGAAATACATTTTATTTAGATATTAAGCTTGTGTGAACCTTAAAAAAAATTCTCCTACTACTGACAATTTTCAAATATGCCACAGCTGTAAAGGTAAATTCAGCCTACTTTCTGTTTTCTATTCTAAAGGAATATTCTTTCAAAAGAAAATCAGAAAAACTAGTAGACACCTTTGAAAATATTAATTTTTTGTAGTTTACTGATGAACTACTTATGCTATCAAACCTGTCATTGTATTAGGAAGGGAAAAAATAATTGTATTGATATGTTCAAAATATCTAGAATTAGGAACATATGACTGAGGTTGTATGGCTCAAGCACTAAGACTAATTATTGATTCCTTTTTTGAGAATTGAGAATCTATTACATTATTAATGTTCATCAAGCCAGTTAATTATGCTGTAGGCTTTTTTACAATATTGTGTATCTGTATGAAAGAATTTATGAAACTAAAGAAAATAAAAATTTTTCATTATATGGTATTATATAGAAATTTTGTAATGGGACCTTATCCAAATTGTAGTCTTAACAGATGGGATCTTGTTGGGGTTCCACATATTTAGTTATTTAGGACTTTAGTAAACAGTGATTTTATCCAGTCTGTGATTGGAACAGATGCGATCTTATCAGGGTTCCACTTTTTTCAGGAGCATAAAATTGCCATGATTTGCTGTACAGTGCTATAGTTTACTTTTTGTGCTTTTAGAACCAAAGTCCTTTTTAGCCAGAATTTGCCCTTGGGTCCTAAAAACATCATAATAGGGAGTTAATGTTTTATTCTCTATTAATCCCATTAAATCCTTTTAATATTAGAGCATGTGTTGCTTTATAGCATTAACTAGTGTCTTGCACTCAACAGTATTTTCACAGTTTATGACACTGCTTAGGGCATTAACAAACAGCTGTTTGAATTAAATGAGCAGTTAAGGACCCTGTTCATTAACTCAAAAGTTTCATGTATTTTTAATTCCTTAAATCTAATGGTATTATCATCCTCCAAGAAATCTATCTTTGATTATAATTTGCTGTGACCAGTATCAGTTTGGGTGAGATGAGAGAGTTATATTTTGACTATAAACTTTATCAGTGGTGAACATCTCCAGTGAATCTGAACTGTCTTCTAACACTTTTAATCTTTTGGGATATAAAACTTTTAAAGTTGTTTACAGCAGTTGTGTTAAGATTTCTTCCAATTTTGTTTACTGATGACTTCATTTAGCTAATGTAAAGAGGCAGTTGGAACAGAATTATTTGCATTTGAAATGGTGCTATCAGAGGTTTCTGACTGACTCATTTAAAAAAAAAAAGAAAAAGAAAATTGTATTTGGACAGTGACAGATCATCTAATGCAGTTTTATGTATCAAGTGGACATGGGCACTTTACACTTTATACAAGACAGATTTGAAAGTCTTTATTCTACTGACAGTATAAGTGCCTAAACTTTTCATTTTAACATAGATTCTGTGTGGCCTTTATTATGAGATAGCAAATATATATTTTGAGCTGAGGCCAAGCTGTCATGTTATAAATGTGTCTGTATGTTCATGTAAACATAGATGCTCAAGAGCAATACTTACTTAGTACATCTCTGTAGTGCAGTTAAAAATATTCACTTAAGCTCGATTTCTACATGTTAAATAGGAATACTCCTATCCACTAATTTAAACGTGTGCTCCTGCATCTGTGGGACTTGAAAACATTTGTCAACTGTTTCATGCCATTTTAGTTCTTTAAAACATTCTTGATAGTTTACCTCCAAAAACCCATTAATTCCTAATCAAGCCTTCACTGAAAAGAAAATAATTCAAACATGAAACACTTCACACTAGTTTTTAATACTTTTTTATTGTTTATTTCTGCTGTCACCTCACAGAACACCTGCAATACACACTCAGTTTTAAGGACAATAAGGCTTTCTAAAAAAGAACAGTTTTATTGTTTAGTTTAGTAATTTTTTAGTTCCAAGGGTATTTTAACACTTCCCTTCACCCTAGGACAAAAGACTGAGGTACCAGTGAGACCCTGGAACAGGTCGCCCTGAATGCTCCATCCCTGGAACGTTCAGGGCCAAGTTGGATCAGTCCTTGAAACCTGGTCTAGTGAAAGTTGTCCCTGCCCATGGCAGAGCTGTTGGAACTAGATCTTCAAAAGCCCCTTTCAACCAAAAGGATTCTGTGTTTCTTTCATAGTCTCTGTTATGGTGCAGATACTAAGACTATCTGCAATAACTGAAGCTGTGCTGCTCCTTATGAACTCTGAAACAACCAGGAATGTGTTCCACTCAGCAATGAATCAACACTTCCAGTTTCTGTATTTCAGTTTTCTACATTCAATCCAACTATTCACATTCATGTGAAGGTCTAAAAAACCCCATCATTTTACTTAGGATAATGTCTCTATAATTAGCCTTAGCATAACTATTCTTAATAATAAGTGTCCTGAGGATACTTCTACCTTAACCTCCACAAAGATTATTCTCCTCTTACCATTATTCTTTCTGTGACATGTTCTTCCTCAATCCTTGATAAGTGTATCTCTCCTCAGGAGAATTCTCAGGACATTTGAATGCAGTTTCAAGGTGTTCTTTGTAACAGCTAAATTGCTCGAGGTAGTCATCATTGCAGATTGCAGCTGCAAAGGCCAGGGTATTCATGGACAGTGAAGGACTGAACAAAAGACCTTATCATAACAAGGATTCAAACAGGAAATAAATTGTCTGTGATACATAACTGTTCAGTCTGTCTTAAACATTAAACATTTTGTTTGAGTTCTTCTTACTGTATGAATTGTAAGAGAACATATTAAAAGTGAGACTTGATGTTCTTGAAAGGAATCTGCATTCTAATAATATTGGAGCATGAAAATTTTCAGCCAAGAAATGGCATCTAGATGTCCCAAGGGAGGTTTAGTTGTGATATTAGGTAAAATTTTTTCACCAGAAATGTTGATAATCATTGGAATGATTATGGTTGCTTAGGGATGGGGGTGAGTCCCCATCCCTGGAGCTCTTTAAGAGATGTGAAGAGGTGGCACTTTGGGACATGGTGGGCTTGGCCATGCTGGGTTAACAGTTTGACTCAGTGTTTTTAAAGGTCTTTCCTAGCCTAAATGATTCTATGATTCTGTGTAGAAGATCAGTGAGAATATCTAGGTTTTCTCTGCGTTGAGACAACTGATCTAAACAACAGATCTCTTCCCTGACCACATGAGTTAGATGGGGTTTTTAGAGGGTTTTTTTTTCTTTCAAAGACAGTTGAACAGATGCTGGGTTGCCAAACAGACCTCTGTAGGTCTTCTATCTCTTTCCTTTTCTCATTAGAATGGATACCACATGGAGAAGTGCCAGTAATTCTAGTCACCCATTCCTGTAAAGGCTCTAATGCATGCAATTCAAATTATAGTTGTTTTTGGAAAGGTCAGCCATGAGTTACTGGTAGTTTCAGCATGTCTAGCTCTTTAAAATGTTTCTGAAGTCAAACAAATTATTCAAGTCAAATAAATTATTTATTATTAAAAAGTTGTACTTCCAAAAAGAAAGTACATTAAAAGGCTTGTCTGCCAATCGAGTACAATAAAAGGCTTCTTTGAGATTTACAAATAAAGTATATTTTCACCCTTTTATTCACACTAGTATGAGGTATTCTTCAAATTTAAAAATGCTGAGCACTGATTACTATCTAAAATCTGCTTAATTTTTGAAGCATGTACTCAAAGGAGGCGTGGTTGAATCTTTCACTGTTTCACAATCGTTGTGTTGTGTTTGAGGTTTATGAGTAAGTGAGGCGAATGCTATAAATTGAATTTATTTCTTAAAAACTAATGTTTCTTGGAAATTTATTTTATTGAGTTTGCCCATTTTATTTTTAGAGAGAATAAGAAATAGTCATGTAGACAGAATGAAAAAAATATGATGAGACTTTATTAGACGTTTCCACTAGGAAACTTGAAGGAAAAAAATTGTTTCATCACTGGCGTTGCTATGAAGTACTACGTTCTGTCAGCATGAGTAGAATGAGTGTTATAGACTGGAAATGGAAAATTCACACTGAGGAAAAGATAAATCTTCCATGGAGTCCAGAAAGTTGATCAACTTAAACAAAAGAATTGAGGAAAGTGCAGTTTCAAAGGTACATTGATCATGGGAGAAGATGGAGAGACTAAATTTGCCAGCCTCCTAAAGTAGCTGAGGTAGCCACAATCCTTACTGACATGTGGAATCTAGAATTGCTATCAAGAGACATGTTTAATCTATTTTAATTTTCCTTGAGAGCAACATTTTTCTCTACATCTAGAATTTTTGTGTAGAATTTTAACTTTCTGATCAGTGGATCCATTTCTAGACCAACCCATGAGCAGATCTCAATTTGTTCTGTTTACTGTAGCAGATTTTGAGGTAAAGGTCACTTACTTTTAACAAAAAGAGTGATTGAACTCAAAATTATTGCCCTGAAGTACTGATAATGAAATTTCCTAACATGAAATAAGGCTAAGAACTGGGGGTTTTATACTGAAGATTAAATCTAGAAGGAAAAATACCCAAACAACAAAGTCTTGTTCTGCAGGTCTGACATTTTTCTTGCAACACAAGGAAGCATTTTGACAAATTCTGGAATTCTGTGAATTCTTACAGTCCATAACTAATTTATTCACACTTTGCATGTTAGTACTGAATTTCTTGGTTTTGGAATTATGAAAGGAAATCTTTGTTCTTTTAAAATAATATTATCCATAATACAAAAATCACAGAAGAATTTTACCGTTCATTTAAATTAATCAGTAAAATAGTAATTTTCCAAGTTCTTCAAGGTGGACACTCAAAGGTTTCTGGCATATAAACGTTTGGTTCTGTAGCACCTGGTGACTGTAAAGGAAAAGTTAATTACCAACACCTATACAGATTTTATATGGATTTCTCCCTGTCTGTGTATTACTGTAAGTCTGAGTGCCAGGACTCTATATGTGCAATCTCAAAAGATTTCCTTTTCTGGAATAAAAAGACCTTTGTCTAGTTGTTACCTGAGGAAGAAGGTGATATTCCTAGGTGGTCGGGAGAGCTTGGTAGTGTAAAAGCCTTTGCTCTGCCTGGTGATTGATAGTCTCAATGTTGAATTATCCTTTCCCATAGAGATAAAAGACATGCTGGGAGAATGCCAGACTTCTATTTTTTAAGGAGGAATAGTTGAAAATATCCCGTCTTAGTTGGTAAATTGGATCAGCCTTCACCTTAGACAAGTCATAGACCCATAATCATGAACCTAGGACTGTCAGTACTTTCAAGAAAAGACATTTTCAGTTCATGATGGGAATGTTTTCAGATCTTGGAATTCAGCTAGAATTCCATAATCTCCTCAGTCAAATTCACCCATAAGAAGCTCAATATTCCAAGACATTTAAATTCATGGACTGTAAATACATCAAGAACAGGAGGCAGAAGAAAACACCATGACCCAAACTACATTATTTTAAATCTGTCTTGAAGATCTCCTTTAATACTTTTTTACCATTCTGGATTTTTTCTACTGACAGGGGAAGGAGACTGTTCAGGAAGACCTGGGAGCTTAAGGGTTCATTTATTCATTGTACATCTTGAGTTAGATGGAAAAGTGTATTTATAGCAAACAGAATTCTATAGAAAGTCCTTATAAAAAGTTCCTCCAAAATAAAAGGAGAGAGCATCTCTTTAAAAGAATGAGGAAAGAAAAAATCAACAGTGTGCATGTCCTTATTTAATATTGTTTATTAAAGTTTTGAACTGCAGAAGGAGAATAATTAAAATCAGTAAAAGAAAATATTCTTTTGCAAATAAGACCATGTGCTGATAAAATTGGTACCAGGCGTCCATTCTGACTCGAATGGATTTTCAATCCATTTCTGTCCTATACTTCTCATGTCAAGCTGTAATAGTTTGGGAAACAGATGTGTTTAAGTTTCCTCTCCACATCCCAACTACATTTTAATAAGAATTTCTAGATTTCATGGGAAAACTAATTTTTGTCCATCTTGACTGCAAATGCCATACTCAGCACTGGATTATTTTCAGGTGATATGTAGCCTGCTTTAAGAGCACATCTAGCCCTAACACATGTCAGTATGTCACAGTCTTTGCAGAGACACAGTTCTCTAAACAAATATGTAAGTTTCCTACCAATAATTTACTTCTATCATAAAAAACTTACTCTTTCAAAATAAAAAAAAAACAACTGTGTATCCCTGTCTTTCCATAAGAACACGTTTCGTGTTCTCAGACATGTCACTTTTGTATTTCCGTGATACGGATCTTACAACATCAACCTTGAGGACAGGCTAATTCCTCATAATGCAAAACTAGTTACAATATCTGCTCATGGAAAATCATTCTTCCTTCATCTTACCTGTGCACCGAGCTAGTGTATTTGATTTGACATGTTATGCTGATGTTTATCTTGGAACAGAAATTCTGCACTCTTTGTCTGCTTCAGCAAATCTCCTGAGGATTATACTGCATGCTGTTCCCCTCAAAATGGGTGTATGATGAGGAAAATAATGTCTGCTTACTAGTAATTATTGGAGGTAGTATAAATTGGCTCTGAGGATGAACACATCCTATCCTTTTATCCATCTCTTTAGTTCTCTAGATTCTGCTGGTTACTGGAAGGAAATAAGACTGACCATATTACATAGCCCATTTGTGTCCCTTGCTGGAGACAGCGAGGAGATGCCCATCTTCAGCTCGCTCCTTGCAGAACAAGGGCAGATCCTGGGAGCTGTGGGGCTGCAGAGCAGCAGTTTGGAGGCACACTTATTGCTTACCTAAGTAAGCTACACAGCAAAAGATGTTTTTGCTGTCAGTGTTTGAGCATCTCAAACCGGCACCTATGTCTTCTATTTCCTGA
>NC_066315.1:108829489-108891989 GCF_022539315.1 Serinus canaria | reverse complement strand
ACAGTGTTGGCTGAGCTGAGGGCTAGAAAATATTAGATTTTATTTATTTTCCTCATTATATTTCTTTTATTATCCACGTAGGATGAGGAGCTATATATTTAGGCTGTTTTGCATACTATTTTTCAATATGTATAATAGGCACCTGTAGAGGCTAAATCAAAATCAGTGGTCAATCTTCATGAGGTATGAAGTAAAATTCTGTAAAAAGTCCTCTAAAAAGATGATTTTTAAAACCAGTGGACATTTCAAAAGCAAAAAGATTTTTGTGAGCCAAGGATGTAATTTGCCTGTAGTAGTCTGCATAAGTATAATGCTTTTAGACTTTTTACTGACTCCTACTCCCTTTCCTCAAAGGCAGCTGTTTTCCTTAAGTTGTTACTGGAAAACAACTGAGGACAAGAGGCATATGGGAATTCTTATATCATAACACGCTAAATAAGGCTGTTCATTGTGTTCCTTACAAGTTCTAGAGAAGTAGTGAGCTCCCAGATGCATAGACTTTCAGAAAACATACTAATGAATTACAAATATTTGCTGCCCATTCTCTGAATCTCACATGAAATTAAATTAAATGATCCCAATGAATTATGTTTTTTCAATATTTAAATAAAATACAAGATAACAGCAAGAAACTGTTTGGAAGTAGAAAACCTGGGGACACCATCTTCATTAGGGAGCATTCACAGCTCTAGAATAAATTGAAGGAGTTCTAATGGTATGTTAGGAATAAGCCACCAGACAATCCCTTAGCTGTATAGAAAAAATGAATGAATATGTTACAATTTTTTAAATTAAAATTTCACCATGTCATTGTTTTGATATTATAGGAATATAAAATAGAAAATATTTCCCTTCTGCATTTGCGCAGCAGTAGCATATAATATAAACTGTATTCTCTAAGACATAAGACGTGTTCAATGCCAGTATTTTCTGGCATCAGGTGTTAGGTGGTCAAATAGCAAAACTCTATCAATGCAAGAAATCTATTACCACCCAGTGGTTATAAATAATGTACTGCACTGAGACATCCTCTCTCACTTTAACATCAAACTTTGAAAGAACTGCACGGTTGTACTGGACAATCTAATATTTTGGTGATCAGCCTTTTGTTCAGAGAGAAAAACAGGAGCAGCTAATGTCCAAGAGGAGCAGCCAGATGGATCAGCATCTTGCTGAAGGTTAGTGGCTTTGTATGAATGGCTGTCCTCATTTTTGTCACAGTGGTACTGAACATGGCAGTGGAAACTTTTCCCCCTGGGATGTAGAAGAAATAGTTCTTCCAAAGTCAGTGAAGTCAGCTCCTGCTGGAGTAGAGCCATCTGAAACAGCTTCCTGACAAGGACTGAGGAGATAAACCCCTTCAGACTTCTATGACTCAACTACCACAAATGATGTTCATTCCAGATAGGAAGCAGCTCTCCTACACTTTTTCTTATTTCCTTACTTTTGCTTTAGTCCTAGAGTCAGTATTTCCATATAGCTTTCCATATTTCATACCTATAAACTGGGAGTGGTTTCCACTTTGGCATCCAGGGAATTCTTTGCTATTGTAGTAGGAAAACTAAACTCCCGAATTTGAAGTCTGTATGAAATTTTTCAAGGTGTCTTGTTGAACCACTGAAATACAGCCTTTGGCTGTCACTGGAATGTGCCCATCAGAGCTGAAGCTCTATCAGTGGCTTTGCTAAAAATGCCTCCATTCTTAATGTCTCCTGAAGCTTTATCTATATTCCTATCAACCACTGCAGTAATACAGAGGAAGACTCAAAGCTAATGCAGCATGTGATAGAGTGATTCTATTTGCTTCAAGAACTCAGCAACTGCTCCTGTGATAATTGTGGATATGGGAACTTACTGCTTGGAGCATTCACATTGCAAATACGTACATCACTCAAAGATAGAGAAAGGTACCACTTTCTGATCACTGAAGTTCTTCAGGTTTTGTAATCCACATATAAATTATTCTTATCCTTGTATCCCTCCTTTTCCGTCCTTGAACGATCTCCTTTTTTTCCTCAGGTTTCAGTAGTAGAGGACAAAATGACATTGTGCATAGCTCCCGTCACCCACTTATTAGCTGGCCATGTCCTTGTGACACTGAGAGAGAAATAAGCTCTAGTTGTGACAGGACATTCACACACAGTCAAGGGTAAAAGTACATTTAAGAGGTATTTCTCAAAGCTTGCTGACAGTTGCCTTTTTTTTCCTCCTGGTTTTGACTCTGAAATTATTTGTAAAATTGCCAGTTTCTGCATTTCGGTGAACCTTCCTGAAACTTGCTATTGGCTTACCCTTAACACAGAATATAGCTTCTTTCTCATGTCTGTAATTTCAGTTATGTTAATGACATTGAAATTAGAAGGATGATCAAGTTAGGATGGGTTATTCTTTTTAAGTAGAAAAAGTACAGTTGTGCCATTACTGTCAAACATGACGCTTCTGAAATGAAAGAGCAGCACCAAAAACCAAAACAGCTGAAGAAAAGGAGGGACTTTTTAAACTTTGTTATATGAAAAAACATCTGGCTTTACAATTACTGTTACCTTAATATATCAAATATATCCTGAAGTCCAATGACAACTTGAACAGGCTATTTATTATATAAACACTTTCTATAGTATAAATACAAATAAAATAATAATATACATTATCTCTAGAAACAATAACAAAATGTATCTTTTTATTTAAATAATTTCTGAACTGCTGTTTGGTGCAATAAATAAAAAATGTAGAAAAAAGTAGAAAAATGTGGAAAAATTGTGTGTCTGTATGCGTGTTTTAGTTGCTTGCTTAAAAGATATATTAAATACCCATGTATCCTGTCTTCTACAGATTTTACACATCTGCTGAGTTGGTAGCATTCTGTGAAATTCTAATGAGGAAAAAATGCTACATTCAGTTTAAAATATTTGCCACAGTTGTCCTAACTTTTTTGTAAGAGTTACTGTAAAATGCTATTTTGATTTGAAAAGTCCTGGGGAATATACTTTTACCATTATGTGGGAAAATATTTTTCTTTTCTAAGCATTACCAGTTTTTTAAAATGAGTGTTTAATAAAGAAACCTCACTATTAATTCTGTAACAATCCCATGTAAGTAGTTTGCATAAAATGTTGCAATTTACATAAACTATTATTATATTTCCATTTTACAGTTACTGCACTAGATTTTATGAGACCATTTATGATTTGAAGTTTGGCTTCTTTGAGGCTTAATTTGAATGGTGACATATGCTGTACAGTGCACATCCAGCAGAAGTTGTTATAATCTTCTGTCTCCTAGTGCTTGTTCTCTGATATTGGTATTTCTTGGCTTTTTTTTCCTCTTCAGTGAAAAATTTTGGGCACATCTTAACAGGTCTGTTGTAGATTTTAGACAGAGAAGGTTTGCATAAAAAGACAGATTTCACTCTAATAAAGACAACTGAAAACTCCTAATTTCTATTTCTTGGAATTTCTGCCAAGGACTCTCTGTAGGGTAAGGAAAGGAGAATAAAATAATCTCTCAGGTTTCCTGTTAGTAAGATTTTAGTATGGTAGAGAGAGCATAATATAACAACATAATTGTACAGACAGCCACAATATTGCACTGACAGAGAGCTGAACCATGCTCTTACTGATGTCTTTTACATAGAATGCAGACCTATTCTAACTGAATAGCTAAAGTCCTGGTATTCTAATAGATTATAGTTATAATAAATTCCATGTTTAAAAATTAGCTTCCATAGTCTTTAAGGTTAGTGGATGCTTTTGAGGTTCTTATTGAGAAAGATGATAGAGTTGACATAAAAAGTAGTTTTAAAACCGTCAATTGATAAAAATTAGGTTTTGTTCAATTTTTTCTTACATTTTTGTTTCTGATTAGTGAAGGTTTCCTAAACTCTTAAAAAATTTTGAAACAGTTTATTCTAATTTTAGTAGAGGGCAGCAAAGATGTACATAACCTACACTGGCCAAAATGCTCTTCTAAAAAAATTCATTTGGATCATAGCTTTAGAACAAAACAGCTATGTTGATTTCCATCAGGAGATTAGCTAGTGGTAATAATATGGAAACTTCTGTATACAAAGTCTTAAAGCAGATCTCTCTAACTGTGTAGAAATTCAAATGAATGAGCTTCAAAACCAGAATTTAATTGCCAGCATTTTTATGCTTGTCTACAGTGTTTGTAAAAATAAAATGTATCATCCGGTAAAATCAATGCAATTAATGAAACAGGAAAATATTTCATACTTTCAAAGGAATTTAATAAAAATTATCTTTAAATAAAAGTATTTTTTGTGTCTTTCTGTCACTTCAGAGGCAATATAGTCATGTGGAAGGTGTGCATAAATGATAGATTTTGTTTTGAATATTACTGTTTGCTTTTTTGATACCTTTCCTACTTAAATTTCTACAGCTATACAACTGAAAGAACATTTGGTTTTGCATGAGCTTCAGACTAAAGAGGTTTATTTTTTATTTGCTTCATCTACTCTGCATAGTGCCATTGTTACAAAAATCTTAGTCTTTGTAATGACAAAAAGAAAGTCTGTACCTAATGACTTTACTGTGAGTAATTAGCCTTTTCCCCTAGAGATGCAGATTTGTCTATTCCTAAATATATGAGAATGGAGAGCCTTTATAAACCTTCAACAGTTCATGGTAACTAAATAAATGGACATTCCCATACAGTTTCATCTTTTCCGGAATAGCATTGCAAGTTCTCCCTCATAACATGCTCTAAAAATATTGGCAGGTATATATAATCAAACTGTGATGATATAGAAGAAAAATTAATGATGCAATAATAGGCAAATAAGTTTGTGTTTAACAGCCTAAAACTATGTTATGCAGAAAACAATAATGAAATCATAAACTCTTTTTCTTTCTCTTCAGACAAAGCATATAAACCTAAGTCTGGAGAAGCATGTAGGATTGAAGAAGTTCTTAATTCTATCTAGTTTCAAAATCTTTTTTATATTTATATAAATTTTAACCTGAATTTTAATACTGAATTGCATTCCATTATATTTCTAGATTGACTTTAGTCCAAACAAGTATCTTTTGCTTTTTTGTGAAATGAAAACTTTCTTCATGGAAAAGTTGGCAACAATGAATTGAAATTCAGTGTTAGTGTTATAGACTACCTAACATTTAATGTAATAGAGGAACACTTCTATATTTTTTTCCCTATATTATTCTCAATTAACATAAATGTTAGTTTTAAAGCAAATGTATTAAGAAAAAAAAAGTGAGCATCTGTTGTGATATAGTGGCATATTGCTACCAACTGCACAACTCTAAAGAATTTTCTCTTTTTCTTTTCTCGTCTTTTTAGGATTGATATTTTCTTCCATTACCATTCAAAAGCCATTGATCAGAAGAGATCCTCTTCAATCCATCCCTGACTTACTGGCACTGTATATCATAACAATTGTTTACAATTTAACTTGTAATAAAATGTCTGCAAATTGGTATTTTCCACAGTTAGTATCACTTTTTCGTAGTTGCATCAAAACCAAGATGCGTTTCCTCTTCTTTTTTTTGTTTTATATTCTGTTGTCATTCATGTTTTCTGCAACAGCAGTATTATTTATTCTATTTCTTTTTGTCTTTGAACTGTACCTTGTGTTCTGCTTGCTTTAACACTTTCTTATTTTTCACTTTTTTGGAGTCACTAATTCACTTCTAAGCCTTCTGAAGCTTTATTCCTGACCCAACTCATGGTGTCAGTGACCCCTACTACCGGAAGGCACTGGCTTGTACTTCCAGTTCATTGCTTTGATACCAATCTGTTCCCATACCAATCTGTTCCCATGATATCAAAAAGGAAAAGAACTGTGACTTAGGATCATATCCAGGTTGCTGCCAGCAAATCCATCCTAACACAACCATGGCATCAGATATTATGAAGATCTCCACCTAAGTTCATTTTCTTTATCTTCTTTTATAAAGTCAATTCTTTAGTGCTCCTCCCAACACAATTTTACTTTTTGCTTCAGGTATTACTGAAGGAAATTATCAAAGCATTGATATTCATCTCATATTGGTTTAAAATTTAGGAACTTTCTGGTCTCCTGCACTAAGGTAATCATGGCTAAAGAGTGCATCAATATAAAACAATAAAGCATTCAGATATTTTTCTACAACAATTGAATCTTTTTATTATTAAGATAATTTAGTTCATGTGGCAAAAAATATCTTTGGAGGGGTCAAGAATATTTCACACATAGGAAAGACTATATATGAACAAAAATATTTTGGCTGACATAAAGAATTGTATACTATTTTATAATATTATACATTTATTTTGGAATACTTTTATTGTTAAAACAGGCTGTCTGTGCTTGTATTTCCCGATATTATTTTAATAGCTTTATTATTTTAGTAGCACTTTTCCATTATTATTTTAGTAGCATTTATTATTTGTATAACTCAACATCCACATAAATTTTCTACCAAGCATTTAATGCTTATCTGGTTTTATCTCCTATATTAATTCTCCATTTGAGTAATTACAGGAATGAAACTTGTTTTTTTCAGAACTGATGGCACTGCCATTAGAAGTGTTATCAGTGAAAGGCTACTCGTAGTTACTGTTACTTCAGTCTGCAGATAGGAAAAATGTAATTGTCAGAAAACATTTCACCATATTCCTGTTGAAAGAATAATTAATTTTTTCTGAAAGGTCCCTAGAAAATGATTCAAAACAGGATCTCTCATTCCCTCTGTCAATCCGTGCTCATAATTAAGTGTGCATCTTCTAAAATTCCTCCTAAACATAATAAAGAAAAATTCATGCCACAGACATAAAAAGATCCTGTCTTTAAGATAAAGAGTTAGGTTCAGCAACTCTGGGCTATGTGGATTTTTTTCCTTTTTCTGAGGATACAGGGGAAGACTGGTCTCAGCTCAGGGACCATCAAAATCAGCATTGGATCAGTATGTAATATCAACAACATAAATCCCTTGACTCATGTTAGAGCTTGTTCAAGCAGGGCTCAGCTGTTTGCAGTGTACCTTAAAAGGGATGCAGTTGTAGAGATTTTCTGAGTAGCTGCATGATCCTTGGTGCATAAATTACCAAATATCAAATGCTGGTGGCAGCATCAAGAGAAGATCAGATATAAGAGGAGTCAATCACTGGTTATGTCATCTCAATTTCTGTTGTATCTTCTGTGACTTGTTCTGTCCCAAACTATTTCCTAACAAGCTTTCACTGATCAGTTGACCCTCAGACAGGAAAAAACCCCAGCACCCTCTGCTTGCTTTAAAATAAGTTTATTTGCCATAGCTGGAAGACCTGTCAACTCTATCACAATGACCTTGTGGCACTTGCTATCACCATGCTTTATATGCCCTGGGAAGTAACATGTTTGGTATGGAACAGACACTACTGAAAAAACTCCTCTGGGGAAGCTCTGTGGAGGGTGAGGGACAGATGTACACAAACTCTAAAGGTAATTTACTTAGGGGTTTGGTGTCCATCTTATCAACAGGATACTTTATGCCTACAAAAGAAACCATCATTCCTGTCTGGAGAAGCCAATTTCATTCCTCACAACATCAAGTTTAAGTAGTATAACCAATTAATATAGATCCTTTAATAATTAGTTCATTGTGCTGATGCATCTGATTGTCAAAATCAATTGCTCTTATCTTTCAAATAAAACACTGCTGTCAGAGTGACCATTTGAAATGACAATTGACCCTTTAAACCACAGGGATTTATATCACTTTTATAGGTATATCATTATGTGGACAAAATCATTGATCTTAAGATTTGTCTCTACAATTCTTCACATGAAACCATAAAATAATGTTTGGATCACTTGTGACACAAAGGGATTGGTTTTCCTCCTAGAAATTCTATGTTCCTTTTAAATCTCTGTAAGTTTTTTGATATTCACAAGAACTTGTACTCCTTAACTACATGTAGTGCAAAGAAATATCTTCCTTCATTGGTTTTAATATGGTTATTTTCACTTCATTTTTTACTGTGTGGCTGAAATTTCATTTCAGGTAAGAGCCACAAAGAAATTCCTCTGAATTACTGGGTGTTTTCCACTGAAAAAAGAAACTTCATTTGAATGTGCAATTCTAAAAAATTCTTCCCATATTTTGAAGGCAAATTTCAGAATATTTGAAGAAGTCAAATGTACCAATGGACAAAGTCTTGTAAACTAGAAGTCTTTAATCAAGTTTTGCTGAGGAGCAAAAGATCAGGAACTGTGGTGCTTTTTATATGTTTATGAATCTTCAAATTCAGAAGTTTGAGTGCCACAGGTACAACAAAAACAAATGACAGAATTGTCCACGTGAATATCCTACAATCAGTTTTGTGGTTTATATCCCTGTTTTCCTAGACAGTAGGAAGAGGTGCAGTACATATTCTCCATGTCAAGTCTGGTCACAATTTGACTCTTTACCTCTTTCCTAAAGACAGAATTCTTTTAAAGGCAGAATGCTCTTAAAGACTTTTTCCTGCTTATGTTCTGGGAAATCTTTCTCTGTACAAATGTCAGTGAGTGACAGTCTGGTATTTAAAGGACATATACTGTTCACTTTCTAAACCTCAGCTCTTTTTTCAGAGGAGTGAATTAGAGAAAAGGAGCCATTTCACTTTGTCTGCCTCAGCTGACATAAGCTATACATTGAAGCAATTTTGGGGACTGGACAAGCAGTGGAACAGTCCATACAGACATAGCCCGAGTCTCATAACAACTGAAGAAAGCTCCTGTCCTCTTTGGCATGTTGTTATTCACTCTCAAAATGTCTGGACCATTTTAAATCGTACAAAATAGTAGAACCTCACTAACTTTTTAATAAGGTAAATATATTCATGTAAATTACTACATTTCTGTAATTTTCCCATATTTCTTACATATGTGAAAATACTGGGATGCTGAATACATTATGTGTTTTCAGGCATTGAATGTAAGCATTTTAGCATCAAGTATTCTATATTTGTTAAGGAAACCTGAAAAACTGTCCATAGATCAAGAAGATAATCACATCTTCTTCAATTAGTTATCCATCTCTCTTTTTATTATTTTGAGATTTCTGAAAGACACATACCATTTTAATATTTTAGTGAGTTAGAGACTGACAGTCTGTACAGAAAGAATTTTTATATTTAGTTGCATAACCACAACTAGCTTCTGGCCAAGGTTTTTAGAAATTTTGTATAAATACAGAAACAAAAGTGAATATGCCTTTGATTAAGACATTCCATAGTAAAATTTGAAATTGGGATTGCTGGGGACCTCTTCAGGCATGCTGCTATTTCCCTTGGACAGTTTTGTCTTTAAAGGGTGAGACACTAAATTACCCACTTGGGAGCAGATTCAGAAAACATACAATTCTTCAATATTATGCACTGGAACCCCAGAAGAACTCAGACTTTATTAGTCCACAAATTCACAAAATTTCCTTTAGAGATATGGGAGGTACTAAAGCGTGGTCTGGGTTTTACCAAAGTCCCCTAGACCTCCTGGGTTGTGAGAAAACTTGTAGCTATAGTATAAGGCTGAAATGTTTGTTGTCTCAGAAATGTTCCCAACATGTATTCATGTTGATTTTTTCAAAGACAGACTGAGTAGCAGCAACAGGATCTTTTTTTGTAGGCTACACATAAAAATGGTGCTTTGAACCTGGCCAAATTAATCTATACTCCTTCATGCCCAAAGTATATTTTTCCAGCTTAGGCATGTACCTTTTAACTTAAAGAGTTTTCTGTCTAATGGGAGAAGAGCAACAGGGAGGTAAACAGAATAGCAGAATTACAGAATACCACAATCTTCTCTCAAAAATAAACCCAAAATTAGAGACCATTCCTTTGTTTGGATTTTGGTGAGGCAACCAGTGGGACAGGTGGTTGCAGCCCACTGCCTGTGGTGCTGTTTCACTCACAGTTTCATATTGTCCAGCCAGAGGGCTGCCCTCGCTCCTGCTGGGTCACCAGGCTCCGTCCAGGGAGGGAGCAGACGATGGTGACATTTGCTCCAGCTGCCCGAGTGGCTCTGCTGGCTCTGCTTTCTGCAAGGGCACACACGGCTCTGCAAATGGGATTACTGAGTCCCCTCGCACCAACCGGGCTCTTAAGCAGAATCCTCCACCTCTAGAAGCTTTTAGACTCAGACTTTTGCATCGGGAGGCTTTAGAACAGTGCCTTAGACTGTAGCAGCCACTCATCACGCAGACACTTGGGCTTAGCTGGCCCAGGCTTGTACAAGCTGTGATAATTGTAAACTCCACTCCACCTTAAAATGTGCATGTGCTTTTAACAGAAAAACCTCCCAAATGTAACTGGCAACAAAATGCACAAATTTCATGAGTTTCACACTTGCTTGATGGGGCTTTTTGTGCTCTTCTTAGCTGAGTAGCACTCAGTCACTAGCCACGTTGTTTTAAGCATGGACTTTAAGGCTGTACAGTTAAAATACATTTGAATAAACATTTTGAAGCATGAAA
Organism: Serinus canaria; assembly: GCF_022539315.1. Lineage (NCBI taxonomy): Eukaryota > Metazoa > Chordata > Aves > Passeriformes > Fringillidae > Serinus > Serinus canaria. Next base: position 108,881,535 of record NC_066315.1, on the reverse strand, counting down.
ATTAACCATTCTGTTGTTTTTTAGTGATGAAATTAAAAGAATTTCTGAATGTCAAATAGTGACATTTCAATATTTAACTCACTTATGATTAAAAGTCTTCCCAGGCTCTCTTTACCCTAAGTGGTTTATAATGGAAAAATAATGAAAATTAATATATAATTCTGTGTCAAAAATCATGCAATGTCATGTCTTATAATCAGAGAAAGCTCAATCAAAATCAGATTTAAAGGAATGGAAAAGTTTCTGATTACAGAAGCAAACATTCCAAACAACTTCACCTGGTATTAGACTGTGAGATTCCAACATTATGTAAGTCTTCAAAATCAAGCTGGAAACATTAAAATAATTAAGGAAACATACATGTATTTCATTGTGTCATCTTTATTAACAAGTTGGGAGATCAGAGTTAGGAAAAGTAAAATTTATGAACAAATATGATGTATTCTCTGGAAATTAAAATTCTAGTTTTTATGCAGAAAGGTCTTCTGTAGTAAAATAGAGGAGGTGAGGATAGATTCTTTTTAGTAGTTACTACTGTAATTATTTGCATTGTTATTTTCTGTAAAAATCATCTATCAATAACATACTTTTACCACAAATAAATTCAGAAAAATCCTAACCACCCAAAATTCATTTGCAGTTTTCCCATTTGTTTCTCTGGGATCATAATCTTTTCATCCATCTTTTGCAGATGTTCATATGTGAAGGATTCAGGGAAACTGTGTAAGGGACATAGAATTATATTCTTTAGAAAGGTATTTAGCAGTAAGTGTAATCTATTGTTTTTCTCTTTAGGCTTCTCTAGATGAAATAATTTAAAAAAAACCTCTGGTGATCTCAAAACTACTATTTAAACAGTAAAACAGATCTCACAGAAATCTGTGAAGATGGTATTGGGGTGATGCTGTTAGAGGCTGTCAGCAGGTAAAGTGCTAATACCACTCACTCAATTCATTTCACTCTTCTCTAAAATGCATTTCTTCAATTCAGCTACTTAATGTTAGTAGAATACCCACAGTCCTATCACCCAAATTCTTTTCTTCTTGGCTCTTTTACCCTTTCATATTTTCATTTTTGCCTGCTTGCTGTGGTGGGTTTTTTAAATTATTTTTACACAGGAATTCGTCTAAGGTTTTTAAAATTATTTTTTCTTTCATTTTAATTATCAATTCTTTGAAACCTAAGTCAAGTGATAATACAGAACTTTGCTGTGCTAATGTAATTTCCAATGACAGAAAAAGTATTTTCTGTTTCTTTTTCTTGTGTTTATACACACCTGTCAAAATAAAAGCCTATCATTGCCAACTGTAATCAGTTAAATGTACTGTTCAGGTATTTTAATCGGGTTATTGCTTGTTTGCCTTCAATGTCTACATTTCTGAAAATGAATATGCATTCAAGCTATCACATTCACAGACCTTACCTTCACACCAAAGTTTCAGGGAGGAGACTTCTTTGACTCAGGCCCTATGCAGGAACCATGTTATGATATATTGATATTTCAGTCCATTTTCTCAAATTACGGTGCAGAAGCGTTCAAATTATAAATTAGATGCACAATTCACATTATTTGCTAGTACTTTACTTTTAGTAACCCATTTTATATCTTATACCCATATTTTCATTGCTTATTTCTTCTTACCACTGCAGTTAGTCCTGCATTTTTTAATTCACTGCAATCAGTTTGCTTCTGACAAATGTAAATAAGAAAATCCCTTCCCAGATGTTCTTGTTAACTATATAGGTCTTCCGTATTTCATAACAAAATTGATTTTAAGACATATATTCTTGGGGGATAACCCTATTTGGGAGACAAGTTGGATGCTTAAAACACAAAAAGTAGAAGAAGTAATTACCTATCTTCACCAAGTGAGTATAAATTATGTTCTGCTGATTTGACAGCAGAGGTAATGCTAGAAGTATTTTCATTTAAATTCAGCAGGAATTATAGCACGAATTTAAAGTATTTTTTTCTGAATCTGGAATTATGATATACTCTCTTCAAGCCTCTCTACAGAGAAATCTATCAGTGTAAGGTTATCAACTGGATATTCTATTTCATTGAAATAAGAATATCTGGCTTCTGCATTCTCAGAATTTAGTAGTTCTTGGTGATATTTGTGAAACAGATTTTTCTCTCAACAGATTACCTCTTCTGGACATAGAACTGATGATATTATCATGCATCTCAATGTAGTCTGGAAGCAAAAGAAAATTGCAAATGAGTTGGCATATATTATTGCTTTCTTCCTTCTCAATTTGAATACAATAAAATAAACATAGTAAAATATAGCAAAATAGAAAGGCAATACCAACAGGATGTAGTTCATCAGCAGTGCTATATAGTAATTTGGTATATAATAATTGCTTTTAAAAATCTTGTTGATGAATAAAATGGTGATGAGGATGTTGCAATTCTATAGGAGCTTTTAATCAGCTTTACAATGCATATACCAGGCTTTTCATAGGAATCAGTGATGGTAATGACTTTAGAACTTTGGGCAGTCCAGAAGTGTTACTGTAGAAAGAAGAGAAATTCTCTTTTCAATATTAAGTATGGCATAGACAACTTAATCTAAATCTCTTTCAACACCTCTTCCTTTTGTTCAATGAATAACTAGTCCAACTATTAAAATATTCCTACCATTCTCACATGAAGAAAGTATTTAGGAACTACAGCAAAAGGAAAAAAACGTGTGGATGATATACATTGCCTATAAAAAGAAGATGCATTTTCTCCGTGGGATTTTGCTAATAAGCAAATTACAACAGCAACAGAAAATCAATTCTGGAGGAGTATCAAAGTAATGATTTTTCTTGGTGCTCTGTATTATATGTGTACTACTGCAATGACATGAACATGCAAGAAGAATATGTGTTCATCCCTACTTAATTCCTGAGAAATTTCTTCCATATGTATACAAAATTATTCAAAATTAAAAGACAATTTTACAAGCACTAGTGTAATAGGCAACTTATTCTTGGAGATTTTTTTTTGTTTTCTTATTTTCCTTTTTCTTCCTTTTAGCTAAAACACACAAGGCCAGGTTAGATGGGGATTTGGGCAACCTGGCCTAATGGAAGGTGTCCTTCCCCATAACAGGGGAGCTGGAACTAGATGGTCTCTAAGAGTCCCTTCCAACCAAAATAAATTCTATGATTCTAATGTTTAATTTGATCAAATATCATTCTGAACAAGTATTTCCCTAGTAGTTCTTTACCTTGAGTACTCTTACCCTCAACTTTTTTTTCTCTTAGTAGTTTACTTCCTGGAAAAAAACCCAAAACTCTGCTGTCCACAAGACATTTTTAACATATCACTTATATCCCTTATATCTAATACAAGATATTATATTAGATATTATATTTTATTTATATATTTATTTATACATATTTATATTTTATTGTATAGATATTATATTTTAATATATCCCTTTTATCTATACCTTCCACTTATCAGCGGCATGTCTGTCATGTTGAATGTGAAGTCTTCATTAAAACATGAATCACACATTTCCACTTTTCCAAGATGGCTTTGGAATGAACCATCATGGATATTGATATTATATTTAAATACATTCTATTTAGTACCTAGTATTTTATCTAAACATTTAGTTTTGAGCATAGGTGTTGGGGATTTTTTAATGGATTGGGAGGGGAGTGGTTTGTAATGTTGATAGGTTATTAGTTTTTACATGCACAGTTTGGTGTGGCAAAATCCTGGTCTAAAAGATTTGTAGATTAAACATTATGTGGTAGAATTTCAGTAACAAAATCTTGCATAATAGAGCTTCTTCCCTGCAAATATTAAACAGCAGTTTCTTCTGGAAATCTCAGTGAGCTGGCATATTAGCACCGGGAAAATGATTATGTTTTAAAAACAAACCTAGTTATTTTAAATATCTTTCTTTTTGTATTAAGTAATCTTAGAATATCTATTCCATGGGTCAAATTTGATACTCCCAGTGTATTGTGCTGATGTGCCAAAGGTTGTATTGTAGACATCAGCTTTTCTAGTTAAAGATCTGAAACATAGAGGTATGACATCTCTTTATAAGTTAAAAACCTATTTACCTCTGTCTACTATCTGTCCTTAACACTGCAAGTGGCATTGTCTTGCAAAATATTGACAATTGGTTTTGTTGATGTAGTTTTATTGAAAACCTATAATGTAAATTATAACTCTATTAAAATGTGAGTAAAATATCCATTCTCATATCCACTACCTGGTATTTTCAGGTGGCCACATTTTTGTAAAATTCTGGGGAGAGAGAATGTATTAATTCCAGTTTCTTTTTTTTTTTTTTTACTTTCTGGATAACTGACATATTATTGCAGTAAAACATATGTAGGGTCAATTCATGCTGAATAGTTATTAGAAACCATGATAACAAAAGTCATTACACTGCAGTTCAGTTTTGACAGTAAAATTTCTGCAACATTATCACAAATCCTCATGCATTAGAGCAATGATCCTTACCAGAGTTTCATATTAGAATCAAAAGACTGCTGTAGCATGCTTGATACAAAAAGTCATGCAAGTCAAGTGAAGTTCTTTAATACTTTTATAGATAACATATTTTCACATCCTTCTCGTGCATCTATCTGACTCTGAGCCCTCTTGGATATTTCCTCCATTAGTTTTTTTATCATCTGGGTTACAGCTGTTTTAATATAATGTCCCTGTTGTTTAGAAGGGTCAAATATAAAGTAAACCTGACAATGGACACTTACAAGTTTAGTTAATGAATTCCTTCTGATTTTGTTGTTCCTATGTATTGACCTATATAAATTAATTTTAAAAAATACAGCTCTCATATAAAGAAAAAATAATTTCTGATTCTAAACTTTGGGTTTAGTTCACTTATCTGGAGACCATGGTTTACTTCATGTCTTCACAAGACTAATACTGAAAGCATAGTTTAAATTTTGGCAAACACTCCTACCCATTTCTTACAAAACTTATAGGAAAAATAAAACTGTCAAGGATTCAGTGTGAAAGAAATGAAAATTATTATAGAAAGAATTTCATCATTTTTATCTCTTTATATATTAAATCTTAACCCAACTTCCATAACTATTTTGATTAGGGAGATAAATGGGTAATCGAGCCCACATTTGGGTTTTGCCAATGTAACAAGACTGGATAACAGCTAGTAAGCAAAAATGTGTAGTTTACAGAATTTTTAACTGAAGTTAAAATTCTTTGCCTTAGAGCTTTGATACTATAATATGTTGACAGAACAGCCAGTTTCATATGAAAATACGAGGGGAAAAGATGTATCTTCAAAAAGCTTTTTATTATGCAAATTTCCTAATCTTTCTTAGAGCTAATTACATTTAAACAATGTAAACATCAAGTTAATGTTACAATTAAATTTGAATCAATAACTCAATAAGTTCAAATGACTCAATCAGAATATTAATGCAACAGGCAACCAAACCTAATTATTAGTTTTGATAGCAAAAGGATGTTTTTGAGCTAATTTACGGATAAGTCAGTGTCCCTTCTGGATGCATCAGCCACATCAGTGGCTAATCAGGTCACAGTTTTGCTGCATAGGACAACAGTTCTGCAGTCACAGAATGCAGTGAAGTCTCTAGAACTTCAGTGTTAGTTTGATCCTAGTGTCTCCTGTGTAGTCTCTTTGCTTTGGTTTGTTTTTTTCTTTCCTAAAAAAAAAGGTAGGAATTTGATAATTTGGTTAGGCATTTCATTTTAAAGCTGAGTGCTCTCTAATGCCTGGAGAGTAAAGACTAAGGAAAATTGCCTTTTTTTTTTTTTTTTCCTGCATAGTCATGTATATTTAAAGGATACTTGCCCCCTTTTTTTACCTTAGGGACACCTGTGGTATTAAGACAAATGAGATGAGTAGGAATAATACTGGTTTTAGTGGCCCATATTCCTTACAGCACACAATTCTTTAAGTAGAGGAGTGTGAATGGTGATGCCATTGGGCACTAGACCTTGATTCACAAAACTAGCAATTTTGACTGCAGGTCCAATGAAGAAATTATTCAGCCTTTAAAGGGTATCAGACAAATAAACAAAAATGATATTTTGTAAAACATGAAATAATTTTATCAGTAGGGGTTTCTTAATGGGTTGAATTGCTGCATGTCACTAATGTCACTTAGAAAAAAATCTTCAAAGAAAGGTAAGTGAGCTCAGTTCTTCCACCAGCAGCTTTTTACCTTATTGAATGAACTTTTTTTTGTTCTTTCCCAGTAGATTCTACCTCTAATTAAAAAGAATTATGTTTGCATTTGTTTTCTTTATATCCCCACATTCTTTTATATTTTTCCAGACTCTAAGCACCAGGATGAGCAAAATAGGAAAAGAGACACTGGAGAAGGACCTCTCCTGAGCTAAACAAAGTAGAAAGAGGTGCACATTGCTTGCAATTCCATTACATCACCAGTTCCAACACGACCATAAACATTAATATGTGTGTGTACACAAATTGCAGGAAAGGCCTGGAATGAGGCTGATCCGTCCTGGGTCATCTGAGGCTGTGATCATCTGTCTTGTTTCATGTCTGTGAAAACACTGTTAGGGTGGAGCTGTCTTTTAACAAGCTTTGCAACATCCTTCTCTTAGGAAGGAAACCTTACCCTGATTCTGTTTTGTGAGATTTTTATACTGGGAAATCTGTATACGTGAGCTGACTTGACCCTAACATAAGACTGGTTTTGCTGCAAGATTTTATGGAGATGTTAGAATTACTTTTGAGTCACAGACTTTTTAAATTGAAAAAAAAAAAAAAATCAGAATCAAGAATCTGAAGAGCTTCATTTCAAGCCCCTCTTTTCTTCTTTCAAGTTTTTGTTTTCTTTCTCTGATTTACATCTAAAGTATTCAGGTTTAATAGTTCCAGAGTAATGAAAAAATTTCCTGAAGAAATGTCCAAAAGTTCAAAAGATAACCATTTCTTATCTACCTGGTGGTTAGAACACCGTGCTAATAAGACCAAGGCTGGGGGTTCAATCCCTATGCAGGCCATTGACTTGAGAGCTGGACTTGATGATCCCTGTGGGTGCCTTCCAACTCAGAATATTCTGTGATTCTGTGATTTTTTAACTGCATGGATTAATAGTTTGAGATTTACATTCTTATTAGCTGCAGAAACTCATGTTCATTCAGATTTACTTCAAACTTAGATTAAGATCATCATTAAGGTGGCAGAGTTACAGTTTAATCTTGCAAATACTTTATAAAAATATTTGGTGTCAAAGTAACTCAACTTAGCACTCAGTAACTGACAGAAAAAACCTTGTAGAAAATAACAAACAAAAATTCTCTAGATTAATAATTTTCATATTTTTGCTTTCCTTTATAGGTCATAAGCACTTCTTAAAATCTTTCATGCTAATAAAGAGCACCTACACTGTAACTCACCTCAGTAGGGGTACTTATGTTAGTCTTTTTAGGCCTACATTTTCCATGCTTATTTGCTCGGAAAAGTTAAAAATTCTTAATTGTTTAACATTTAAGATTAATGTGCCTTGTTATGCAAACTGTAATTCTAGAAACTGGTAGAGACTTTGTGTTGTGTCTTCTTAAACCTTTCTGCTCCAAAAAGAATATAATAGCAGACATCAGCAGGAATGTTCTCAGTTACAATTAGCTGGAAGTAGTTTGAAAAATAATTCTCAACTCAACTCTCTTTGCTGAATGTCTGCTGTGGGTTGGGGGAAAGGTATTGCAAGATTGCAAGTTTTTGTTTCTTTCAGTTTAGAATGGGAAAAGAAAAGTCCAACAATGTGCAGACCAGCTCCAATCCCACTATACACTCTACAGTTTACAGTATTGTCTAATTACCTTCTTAGAGAACTCATAAAAGAATTAATTTATGTGGAGAATGTAATTCTATGTAAGAAACCATTTCAAGGAATCTACTAAAACTGTCAGCAGACAGCTCAATTTTTTTTTATTTCAAAACATGTTTTTATGGGGTATTTGGTTCAATTTGTGCACATAGATAATATCCCATCTTCTAAGAAGAGCAGGTAGAATTGCTGTGTCAAGTACTCAGGATAAGGAATATTAAGAAAAGTGACAGAACTATGGCTACCAGACATCTTATTGATTAATCTTACAGATTAGTTTAAATATGAGAGAGGGCTCACTCCACACCAGAAATTTGAAGTGAGGAAGAAGAAATCATTCTATTCCTTGAAACAGAGAAGGGAACTGATGCATACTATGATTCACGTTACTTTTCCAAATCAGTAATTTCCACAAAGACACAGAAAATAGCCTAATGCAGATTTGGTTGAAGGTCTCATTAGCACTATGACAACAAGGACCAAGATCTTGTGAAAGAGACCTATCTCAGAAAAAAAGAGTAACTCAATGGTTTAGACTGTTTTGGTATTTGTCATACATCAGCCTGTTCTGGCATTCAGTGTTCCACCTCAGAGTGCTCCACCTTCATTGTGTAACACAACCATGGCCTGCTTTGGAAACAATACTATCACTATTGTTCTTTAAAAGCTGCTCAGGTTCACTTCCAAGCACAAGAATGAAGGGTGGCCACAGACTGTGCAGGAATTGTTCAGTGATGCTGATGGACAGCATCTTACCCCACTTAGATACTGAACCACCCACCACTGCAAACATCCCTGGGATTGAGAAGGGAGCATACCAAGAGCAAATATGCCATCCTGCTGTCCCTGCAGTTTTGAAAATATTGATACTGAGATACAAACTGATATTCCTCTGCATAGGAAGAACCAGAAGTCAGAACTAGAGGGGTTTCTCTTGAAAGTAACAAGGAGACCAGGCAATGGCTCTTGGAGAGCATTATATTAGCAGCTGAAAGGTACACAGTGAGAGTATTTTGTTTTGTCTGGAAGAAAGAGATGAAAGAAAAGTTTTTTCATTCTTATGCACCTTCTCACCTTTCTGATGGAGATACCTGACTAACAAATTAGAAGATGTAAAAACAGGAAGGAGTTCATCATGTCAACCATTTACTGACAGTGCCTTTTCTTAACACATGTAAGGTTAATGATTATGATCTTTTAAGCATTACTTTTAAAACATGGTCAGACAATAAAATATGAAAGCACTTATCCAGAGAACAAAGTGGTTTGAAAACCTGATTTTAAAGTTTCAGAGAGACAAATAAAATTCTCTCATTTCCAAGAACCTGCCTGAATGAACAGGTTACAAATTATCCTTGGATAAGTCTACCTTGGTTTCTCACTGTATTTTCACACATTGTGAATAATTAATTGTGAAGGAGACAAAAAGGATGAAATACTCATTAAGATGTTCATCTAAGAGTAGAATCCCAGCCTGAAAGAAATTTTAAGGAAATGATACTAAAAAAAGTAGTTTCATCAGTAATGCTGAAAGAAGAAACTTCACAATAATGTAGGTCTCAGATCTAGGCATAATCTCAAAGGCATTTTATCTTTTTCCAAATCTCTGCTCTAAATCAGACCATGAGAATATTAATTTGAGTCTTTCACTTCTTGCGAACCCTTAACCCTGTGATTTTGGAGAGCAGCCCCTTGCTGATTTTCAGGGTTTGAGCTTTTACCCCCTCACAACATCACTGCATATCAGGGAACTTCCAAGGCTGCAGACAGTCACTGGTAATCCTGCTCCTACCTGCATACTGGAGTTGGAAGCTTTTCCTTTTTCTGTGGATACAGTAAGGATGTGGTGGGATATCAGAACACTTTTTAAGGTGCCCCAGAGGCTTAGTTTCTAGTGTCAGTCTCCCTTCAGTGAAGAGTAACTTTGTCCAGCTCCATTAATTATTTTTTTTTGGTCTGGAATTGGGCTAAATCTGTAAGTAATAGCATTTAGAATATTAAAAAGTGACAACACAGATACAAATAATGAGAACTGAGTAAAAGAAAAAACTACATTTGCTCTATTTACACCTAAAGTAGATGTCAATTTCCATCTTCAAGTAGCTTTCTGCTTCCCTCTCAATAATGTGGTTGTCAATGTTTCAGGTTTTGGGAATGTTCCTCTTCTCTTAATGTTACACCTTACATGCTAGGGTCACTCTATCCTTTCAAAATGTCTAGGAGTGCTAGATGGATTTAGCATTTTCCTTGAAACTAGCAGAAAACATGATCCAAATGAGTAAGTGAAGCTTTATTAGAATAAAGGTTCATTCTATACCCAGAAATTCCCTTGTTTACTTAACTGTTTGGTAAACAACCCTTTTCTTCAATGAGCTGTGAAATTCTAGCACCTCCCTTTTGTGGCTATTTGATATTTTACAGCAAGGATATGCCTTTCAATCAACCTGGGGGGCCATGTCAACCTTCAAATTAGAAAAAAAAACATACTGATGAGTAAGAAATTAAGTTATTTTCAGATTATTGTTTATTGGTTTGATCTTTCAGACATCGATTGCAGTGAGTCAGTCTTTTGGGGCAATGGTTTTGGGGTGAGTGGTCCCCAGCTCCTTCAAAATGACTCCCTCTTGAACCTTTTTGTTTAGCAGTACTTACACAGGCCTTTCTGTAGAGCAGTGTTGGTGGAAATTTTCAATCTGACCTGCCATGTACACTTGCAAATTCTATCAATTATGAAAGAAAATTTAAAGATCCCTTTATGTGTCTTGGTTATAAAGTTAATATGACTTCAAATAAATACTCATTTGTCTTAAAACAAATAATTTAGAGTTGAGACTGAGTGCTTCCTGAAGAATTTTAGGCTTGAATTAAGGGAAATATTTTATTGAAAGTTAAACTGAAAGAATCTGCTTTTCCTTGCTTGCCTGAACGAATTGTGTTTAATGCCCTGATCAAAGAGGTCTGTAGGACAGGAGTGTGATGTCCCTGCCCCAAGACAAAGACTGAAATGAAACAAAGATCTAGGCTAGAAATTCAGTTCTCTAGGGAGCAGCTGTAGCACATTGACTTGTGCTTTTGGGTATGAATTGCTGCAAGTCACTAGAGGTAAATCCAGAATTTGATATTTGTTGGAGTAAATGCATCATATAAATGTCTTACATTTATCTAGCCCTTTTAGTAAAAAAAGGTATTCACATTTTCTGAAAAGAATTATGAATTGAAGAGTGAAAGACTGAATGCAAAAAAAAGAGATTGGGATTGCGGAATCATGGTATGAACAAACACCAGAGCTGATCTAATTTCCAGAGATTGATGCAGCTTTACTATCCATTTCCCAGTTACCCAATGTAATTTTGTTTTACCTAAAATGTTTTACCACTAAATCTGGTCATTTTTGACATTGATTTCAGTGCAATTTGTGTAATAGGTCAAGTGAAGTGGTGCTTATTGGCTGCTGATTGTATATGTTTTTCCACCTGAAGTGTTATTGTTAATTGACATGCTCTTTCATTTTCCTGAGATAACTTTCACTCTATTTGGACAACTGCCTGAAATCCCCCCCTTTTAAACCAGGTCTCTTTCATGGCAAATATCAAAAATAGTTTTGAAAATCTGATAAATTGCAGATACAAATTCATCCCTTCAACAACAGAACAATAAAATAATCAGATTCAAGGTAGTTTGTCAAACACAATTTTCCTTTGGTGTGAATATATGCTGTCTGCCCCAGACTAAATCGCCCATTTCTAAATGTCTTGTAATCTTGTCCCATACCATTATTTCCAGTAATATTCTTGCAAAAGAATTTTGGCTAACTCTAATGGCCTGAAGTTTTGTAAATAGTTCTTTTTCTCCTGAAATATTGTGGAATGTTCTACATCTATTACTAGGTGTTTACAGGTGTTATGTTGTCAGACTCTTTATCTCAGTTTTTGGAGTGTTTAAGGCCTAATTCTGGCTTTTTGCTTTCCCTTATGAAGTTTTTCCTTATATTTCAAAGATTGCCTTACGGAATTTTCTTGGTAATTGTGCCCTTAGGGATAGGGGTGGTACTTGCCTTTCTGATGTCAGGGCTGCATGCCCAGCTTCCTTTAGCTGATGAGAGCAAATTGGCTGGAGTAACATATCAGGAAGAAACCCAAACATCATTTTAAGCAGTAGCAGTCTGATTTCTGCATTGGTAAATTGGCAGATAACATCAGGGTTTCCTCTTGTTCTTCTTTTGAGAAGTCCAATGTTGATCCCTCTACAATTACTTGTGTTTGCTTTAATTGATTCCCAGTGTGTTTTTCCATTTTTAAGGTGCCCAAAATGGCTTCATGAAGACAGCGACAAGGACTCCAAGAAATATTTCCCTTTCTTGAAATGTCGTATTGGATGCATGTATTTCTTCAGATTCACTGAAATAATGACTACTTTTTGTCATCCACTCCTCTCCCTGTATTACCCTGTGACTCTTGTGTTCTGTATGTTGGGATCCCAGCAAAACTCTTTGCAGGGCTGTTCTGGGAATAAATTGACACAGGCAGGCAAAACATCTCTCACTGTTTACCTCACTAAGTGGCAGGCATAGAAGGCAATAATCCACTTTAATTGAAAAAAAAGTGAATTAAAATATCAAGATGACATAGTCAAAAATAAGATTTATACAAAGAATAGATCTGTGACAATGAATCTGCTGTCTCTGCTAGAGCGGCATAACTTGAAAAGCTTACTTTTAGATCCATGAGCTTTGTCAGTACTCTCAGCAAAATCTAGAAATTCTTCTCAGCACCCACTCCATGAAGAAACCACCTTCCTGGGTGCTTGTGTCCTATATGCAGCCCTCAGAGGGCACGCAGCTGCCACCAGCCTGGTGAAAACTCCAGCCAGAGGATTGGCAAGAGACACTCTAGAAGGGGGCCCTAAACCAAGGAGCAGAGTTTTTAATCTCTTGGCCTTAAGTGACCGTGGGCACCTGCTTGATTTCAGTGCAAAGTCAAGACTAGTCACCTTAAAACAGGGCTGCAAACCCCAGAATCATAGAATGATTTGGGTTGGAAGGGACCTAAAAGATCTTCTGGTTTCAAACCCCTCCAGCCATGGATGGGGGCCTCATTCTACTGAGTATTCTGTCCCCAGGTTCTCATTCTATTGCAAGGCATATGTCAAGAATTGTACAGACTTCCACTGCTCTGGTGGCTCTCCACACCAAGATCTTGGGCACACCAAAAATGCTCTGTCATTCCCCAAATCTCTGCTGTGCTTTCCTTAGGCTAGCTGGGTGCATGAGCCTAACATACATCATACACAATTGCCCCTGTGAGGGGTCCTCTAAAGAAGTGGGTTTAACCCCTGGAAAACCCTCTGGATACCTGGGAGTGTTGTGATGGACTGACAGAAAAAAAGAATGCAGCCTCATTTGCTGAACAACCCTTGCTGGTGTAAGTTAAGCAAGAAAGATAACTTTTCAATTTATGCTTACTACATTTGACCTCAAAGTCAGTGGATGATATAAAATACTTACTTGTTATGTTTTTTTTCCCCCAGAGAATTTTTCCTGAGAATTATTTGCAGTATTAGTCAAGTAGTGTTCTTGGTGAATCTTCTTAAAACTGCAGTTTTGTAGAACAGAAAAAAACTTCCTCGTCTTAAGATGTAACAAAACCAAATTCATACCCACTCCTTGCAGAAATCTCCATCATGCTACACAAATTAATACGTCAATATTTTGAAGATATGTTTCTTTGGCAGCATATTATAAAAGAAAATTATTTCTATTATGTTTCTCCTATGTGTATCTGAAAACAGAAGTATATACTGTACCATATCTATTACTATCTATCATCATCTATCATATCTATATCTATCATCTGTAAGCCTTCTACAGATCATATTCATTTCATGTGTCAAATTCAGGCTAAGCAAAATGTCAAACTTTGTTTACTAATTTAATGCTTTTCTTTTAATATCCTGTTTTGGTTCTCTAGTTATAACACAGATGCACCTAAAGTTCGCTAGAAACATTTGCCATTAGCTTCTTCTAAAAAAAAAAATTAAATTTGAGGATAATCCTACCTCCAGAGCTTATTCTGTTCCTGGCCATTGACTGTGACAGTGAAAGGCTCATCTGAAAGCAGTGGAGCATCCCATCTAAAAGCATAAAACATATTACATTTCATGAAAAAGCTAATTCAGATTGTTTAATTCTGGTAATATTGCCTCTGTCACCTTCAAAATCAAAATGTTCTTTCCTGTTATTATAAAGAAAACAACCAAATTGCTTAAAAACCCATTTGAATACACAGCTGCCTTATGTTGCATACTAATTTGATTAAAAATGCTTGTGCCTCACCAGCATCTTTTGCATAAAACACACTAGTGAATTTAACAAAGAAATATAAATATATTTTGGCAATTTTTGATGACAGAGTGTGCTGTAGTGTCCACAACCCCCCTGGACCGAACAAAGATCTGCACACAGGGTTGGGAGATGTTAAACTGAATGTCTTGCTGTATTTGTTTGCTCAGTGCTTTGGGCACTGTGCCAACCTCATTGCGAATAGCTGCATTAGTCAAGTGTATCCAAATTATTACAACACAGCGTCCATCCCAGCTATTGCTGTGGAAGCATTTTCTGAATCTTCACATCGCTACCAGCGTTTGTTTGAGGGGCCAGATTTGCGTAAATTCAGGACAACTTTCATTTCAGACGGAAAATCTTAACATCTTTGCAAGTTGCTTGTTGTTCCTAGAAAGAGTAATTAACCAGTAATTGCACTGCTTTTATTTACATATGTTGAACACCTTGCCTGAAAAGAGGAACTGCCATGAAAATAGAACGAAGGGAAGAGGAGCCAGAGAAGCCATTGTTTTTTCACTTGATAAAAATAAGTATTGTTAATAGTCATCTCACCTTCTTCTATCTTCACTATCTTCAGCTTACCTCTCAATTTGGACCTAGATGAAGATACTGCAATAAGTCTTTGTGGATTTCTGTTTGCCATGCTTTGACAAGGGAGATGGCAGACTGTATGTGTTTTAGTCTTTACTTTCCTTGAGGACATCCTCTTCCTAGTGCAGAGATGTCCAGTCTTTCTCACCATAGCAACCCCTGAGCTAAGGTACATCTGCAAGCCTCAAAACATGTGGGTTACCCCCTCTGCACTTCAGGATAGCCCCGGTTAAGGTGCTTGGATGGCTCCAAAACAATCAAATAATATTGAGCTTTGCAGCCCTCACTGGCTCACTCCTCCTCCCAGCTGCCCATTTGTTTTATTCTGCAATTTCCAGCTCAGCCCAGTGCTGGCCATGAGGAACAGTTCTGACAGGAGAGAAGTGCTGGAGCTTCTTGAAAGCCGAGTGTCATTCAAGGGATAAATCTGGATCTTTCCTGCTCCGTGCATCAGGGCTGGCAAGGCAAAGAAATATCCTTTCTCCTTGTTTTGGAGCCAGTGTTTTCCTCCTCTTACAGTGGATGGCAGTAATTTTTTCATTATCTAGCCTCAGTGAAGGAAGATTTCAATCTGCCACATTAGTGTTGTGTCCTTAAGCTTTCTGAGCACTAAGTCTTTCAGTACTCTGTATTTTATTAAGTCCCTTGGCTGGGAGCAGAAATTGTGGCCTCTTGTACCAGTGTATATGGCTGAGTTTGTTGCAGCTGGCAGTTTTGCCTGGTGCACCTTATTTTACCAGGAAAGTATATATGATTGGACCATAAAAGTGCCAATTATCATCTGCTAAACTTGGTTAGAAGGAGGAAGTTGGAGTAATTAAAAAATATTTGACATTATATTTAAAGGAAAAAAATCTCTAAATTTTCTGTGAAAGAAAATTTTTAAGCCATTGGCTTTGAAACACTGATATTTTTCATCATACAAAAACCATATTTTGACACAGAAAATACATTGCAAAGATATACATAGAATACCATTATATATTCTATATATTAGATATATATTACATGTTTTATGTTCATGCCAATGTTTTCATTCACTGTACTAAGTCACAAGTAATTTATAAAGAATAGAGACAATGAAAGTCTCAGAAATCATCGACATTTAATGGGAAAGCAGAAATATATTTTGGAAATATTTTCATGTTAAAAAAATCCCAAGAGTATAAGACAATGAAAACTTGGGGGACTATTCCTTTGGTGGAAAATTGAAATTTTAAATGTTCTTTCATTTATGTTTAATAACTGCCAAATATATTTTTTTTGGTTTTAATAAATGCTGATTTGGTGGTGAAAAATATAAATAGCAAAATATTTTGGAAACTTAAGCCACTGCCTTCTTTATCAACTCCAGACCAATGTCTTCAGAAAATATTTCCTCTTTGTCTCACTAGATTTAGTACAAAACTAAAAGTTTTAATGCCAAACCACCAAACACATGTTTTGTCAAGGATAAAATAGTCCTGATTTTTCACACACAAACACATTATTGTCCATCAGCTGCAGAATGGTGATGCCTGTGTGCAGTTCTGCAAACAACAGCACTCAACAGCAGTATGGTAGATTATCCTGCTGTGAGTGAGGGATGTATGATTTCCCAGTCAGGGGTGGACGTACCTGCAGTATGGATAGATGGACAGAACTTCTGCAGATGTGCAAACCATTTAGCTAGAGGCATAACTGCCACGTCTTGTGGTGCTATTTGTAAGTCTATACAGTCTTTTAAGCCCCACCATGATATTTCTGTGCCTGCTTTAAATTACTTCACACTGAACACTCTTTACACAGTAAAAGAATGCACAGTGACTAAACGACAGAGCAGCCAATGCGTGGTGACCTTTTCATGTGTCAGAGCCTTCTGACAACTTGAGTTTTACATATGCTTTTGGATTTTTTACACTAAATCATCCATTTGCCAATGTTGTTACCAAAGAAAAAGTAATGCTGCTGAATGACCAGAGACTACTTTTGCTTTATTTGGTCAAGAATGGACATTTCTGAGAGTTTCTCAGATTGTTGTAAGACTGGGGAAAGAATTTAGTTTGGAGTTGTTGTATCCTGAGGATAGGTAAATGTTGTTTTGATTGGATTGTGCTCTGGTGATGCCACTGATACATGCATTTTTGAAAACAATTGCTCATGCAACAAGACTTTTGTCGGTGTTAATAGAGCAGCTTGAAGTTCTGTGTACATATGTTCTCTTAACTCTTTAAATATAGTTTATTTTCCTCCTGTCTGGTTTAATTCTACCAGGGTTTGTCTGTGGTCAAAAAAGCTGGAGTAAATAAGGCAGCCACTCCCTTTTTAGGTCTCTGAAGCACTTATGGTGCACATACTCCCCAGTGGCAGAGTGTATGTACCCAAATATCTGGGTACCCATATGGGAGTATTTACCCAAATGTGCTGGGAAGGCAGGGGGCAATGACAGCCTTTGGATCAGAGAGCAGGTCTGAGAGACACCCAGGTAGAGTGCAGATAACCAGCTCTCTCTCATGTTAACATTTTGACATTCATCAAATGGCTTGACATTCCTTTCTACCATTTGGAAAAGGCTATACCCACCAGACATTTCAAATGGCATTTTTTCTTCTATGGGGAAGAAAAAAGGCTTAGGATAATTGATTTCTCCCTACTACCATGTGGAGGGGATCCTGTGAAAGGGATTATCTTCGGTTTTTCCTCAGTCAGTATTTTGCAAACACATTTTCTTCACAGAAAGGAGATCTTGTGAAGAACAGTGGCCACAAAGAAAAATATAAGACTGTATTCCCTTGCAAAATTATTTATTCTGTTACACTTCTGATGCACCTATAGAGGAGCACATAGGAGCATGAAAGGGAATTAATGAAAGATTCTAAATCAATGTACATGAGATGAAATATGTTCCTCTTTCCTTCCTCATACATTTTCTTCTATTTAGATTCAAGGTGATCAAAGTATAGCAAACAAGCCATTAAGAGAATATCTATGGTACTTGAGAGATCTTTAGCTACTCAGAACCTCTGTGGGGAACCCAGATTCCTGCAGCCATAATTTCCTTCCAGATTTAAATGAAAGACAGCTCTAGTGCAGAATTATAGCTAAAATGCTGTAATTTTCTAAAGTACTGCTCATGGCCATAGGAAGTACTCTCAGCCACTGAATAGTGACTGACAATCAGTTCAGTGAAGTCCAGCTGCTGCTTTGAGTCTGGGATTGGAACATGCACTCTGGGACACAGGGGCAGCTACCCTGCAAGGGTATTTTATTAAATTAACAGTAGTGAATGGTGCATAAAATTGTCACTAGGATGAATTTATTATAGTATAATTTTATTCTCACATTATTCTGTATGGGGTGCTACCCCAACAGAGTTTCCAATTCAGTAGTATGCCTGAAGCCAGGGGTTCTATCAGCAGTGTGTCAAGGGGTGCCTGGCTCTCATTCATATATAATTTACTCTTATTACATGAGATTTTTCTATTTTTCTGCACTAACAGTTGTATATTTTCTAATGAAGGTTTAAATCAACTGGGAACCAGGGTATAAATAGAGTTTCAGTATTTTGTGCCAAATATGGATTGTTTGTCTTCCTGTTAGTTATGGATTGTGAGTGTATTATTGCTGAAGGAGAATTTTGGGGGTTTTATTTTTGTTTCATGTATTTATTTACCATTTAATATAAATTACAGAAGCTTTTCAACTGTTCAAAATTAATTATGTCATTAGAAAAAATGTCTGAGATTATTAACAAAAACACATGAGCCTATCTAGCCTGCGCAGGTCAGCTTTGTGCTTATTGAACTTCTGAAGGTAACTCTGACAGTATTTTGGTATTTAGCATTTACTAGCTGAATCTAGATAAAAGCCACCTAGATGCAAGCCATTCTTCTTCAACATTTTCCAAACAAACAAAAATAATTAACAACACTGCTACAGAACTGCCCTCCCAAATACAGGTCTTTACCTTACCCTTTAATCACTATATTATTCTCCTAAATATGCCCACCAATCTGTGTATAAACATGTCAATAATATTAAGATGACTGCCTCCTGAAAGTGCGTTACCATTATCAAAAGGGGCTGAGAATGAACTCAGAATGAAAAGTACATCTGCAAAAAGTATTCTGAATGAAATAAATATTTAAAGGAGCTGAGTATGGTTGCATAAGAAATCCTATCCTTTGAGAAATGGCAGGGTTGCAGAATTGAAATCTTCATAGGACTTTATTTAGAAGCCTTGACAAAGACAAGGTGTCGCCGACATGTTTTATGAAAAATCCTTTACTTAGGATTTTTCCTCTCCTGAGAGCTGAGAGGCCTCAGGAACAAACTGTAAACAATTCTTATCTGCTGCTGTGGAATGCGACGGGAAGGTCTGTGATTGGCCCCGTCAGACTGTTTCCAATTAAGAGCCTATCACAGAACACCTGTCCGGCCGTCTTGGTCTGGGAGGACACATTCCTTTTCTATTCTTAGCATAGCTTTGTAGTGAAATCCTTCTCTCTATTCTTTTAGTATAGTTTTTATATATTATATATCATATAATAATAAATCAAGCCTTCTGATACATGGAGTCAACTTTCTCGTCTCTTCCCTCATCATGGGACCCCTCTGAACGGGGTAACAACAAGGTTCTAAATAAAGGTTCTTTGAGCCTAGGACTGTATTTCTACTCAACTTGTTTCAACCCAGTCTGGAACTGGGATTTCAGCATATGTTTCAAAAAATCTAGAGTATTCTGAGGCCACACTATTGAATGTGTATGGCTAGATTTGCATCATTCCCTTCACTTGAAGCTCCACTGTGACTTTGCAGTGTGTGGAAATATCAACGCCTGCTCTGAAATAGTGCAGAAGAGAGAACCTGAGCTTTGATTTTACCCTTCAGAGGAGTGCCATAGCCAGCTTCTTGTTGACTTAAGGCACAAGTGAACCCTTCTATTAACATCAATCCATTGTTTTTCATATGTGTCACCTTAATATGAAACAGGAGAATGTTTAAAATTGGGAATAAGCATGTGGCACAGGAGGGTTCTTTCCTGCACATTCCTAATGCTGAGTCTTACTAAAGATCAAAAGCCACCCTTTCTTAAATGTAAATATTAATATATTTTTTTTCTGTCAGTATACTTTTAGCTGAAATTGACATTTAAAAAGCTCCTCAGTAGCTCTGCAAATCAAACATTAAAGTTTAAACGCTGAAGAGTATTCACAGGTGCAACTATTTTGCTAAGGTAATAAATATAATTTAAAGGAATATATTTGATTGAAGACTATCATACTGCATTGCTATCAATTTTTATATAATGAAAGAGATTAAATGAATCCTTGCTAATGCATTATTGGTATGTGAAGAACAAGAAGAAACAAATTACACACATTTTTCCACTTAATTATTGTGCTAGACACATTGTCATATCATTGACCTATTTGGTCATGCCCAAGTTAATCATGCCTGAACTTTTCCCAGTGGGAAATAAGCTTCTTCACTTCCTGTCTTGCAGGAATATCAACTAAAGCTCAGTCACATATGCCCATAACCTGATCACTGCAGCCCACCGTATCCGTCGTCTCCAGCAGTGAAACCGCGGTGTGCAGCGTGCCTGTGAGAGCCGGTGTCAGAAACCCATCACTTCCCATGCGCCTCCATTCCACTCTGCTCAACCACTTACTACACTAAATTATACCAATCTCTGCTTGGAAAAGTGTTCCCTTCCCTTTTTTTCTTTTTTTTTCTTTTTTTTTTTTTTTTTGTTTTGTTGTTGTTGTTGTTTTAGTTGTTGTGTTTTGTTTTCTTTTTTTTTGTTTTGTTTTGTTTTGTTGTTGTTTTTGCAGGGAACTGTTTTGTCACACTGAAATAGAGTTTATGTGCAGTGACAGCCTAATAAGCCAGCAACTTTAGTCGCTTATTAAAGTCAAGCATGTGTCTTTGTTTCATGTTGCTAATGATGTGGAACCGTGGAGGCCCGAGTATATTTCGTCTGGACGGTGTGGGAGCGAATGCTGAGAGCTCATTACTTGGCTCCCCATTGGAATCCTGCAGGCTTCTGCTCATTGAGGAGACTGTGGGGGCTTTGACAGAATTATTATACTGAATATTTTTAGACTCATTAACTATATCACCAAAGCAAAACATCTCTTCCTTAGATGCAAATGGCTGCAGCTACTGTGGCTTTGCTTTAGTTATTACAGAAAAAAAGGATGAAGCTTGAAAACAACTTAGAGAAAGGATTTTCATGCCCGAATGTTTGAATTTGTAACTTATATTGGCAATGTGTAAGCCTTTTTTACCACATTTAAACCACTCATGTCTAAGTGCCATTTAGAAATGCATATATTCAGTCTCTTGTAGTAAGTGGTGCTCAATCCTTCAAATTTAGAAAGCGCTATTGAAGTACACAGCAAAATAGGAGCTTTTGAAATTCCTCTTTCTACTCCAAGGTGAAAAGATTTAAATGTTAAAAACTCATGTTAAACTAATTATAGATGCTTCAGTTAAGCCTTCAAAGGTAAAGAAATTCAGAGTTAAGGCTAAAAATTCTGACTTTCCTTTAACCTAAGTGCTGGAACCTATGTACTGTGCAGTATGAAAAATCGCACACTTCTCCAGACCATACGATTCCTAACCAAAACAGAGTGATTTAAAGATGAAGAGTGAGACAAAATTTTTAGTCTAAAACTGAATTTCCTTGCTGTGATGGGTTTAAGTTGGTTCTTAATGCTACTTTATTGTAGCTTTTTGAGGTTTAATTGAGACTTAAGATGTACTTGAAGAAAAATATGAATACCTTAAAATTAATTCTTCAGAGCAAAGGACAGAAAATTGCATTTATGGCTCCATTTGTTGGAAAAGTGAGGTTGGCTATGAACTGTACATTAATTCACCTTCTATAAAATGATATTTTGATTTCTTGATGGGGACTTTCTCTATGTGTTGTGTACAACCTCACCCTCTCTAAATTATCAGCTTGGGTATTTGCCCAAGTACATGCACATTTCAAATAACACCACAGACAAGAGGTTTTTTTCTCATAATACGTGCAAGCATTCATTAGGATTTTATTCTCTAAAATTATTGTAGGTTAAAAAACAACTATTTTGATTCCTAGGCAGAAAGACACTGCTTTTATTTGTGGTTCATTTCCTGCTGTAGTATTCTCTGACAATGGTGACACCGTCTTTATACATCAAGAAGTTCTTCTTTCTATGACTGCCAGGGACTCTGGAGGGAATACTTCATATCTGAAACATGTCTCCCTTTGGGATTTCACCATCAGAATAACAGTTCTGATCAGTGGCCCATTAGAAAAATGTTGGGTTTTTTTCTTTTTTCTTTTTTTTTTCCTAAAGCTATGAAAAGGAATAGTTAAAAATCTGACTGATAAGAAAATTATACCGAATAAAAGTTAATTTTTGTGCACATAGGAATTTCATGCTGTCCCTCAAGCAGCAATTTCTCGAAGGTGCAAGGGGAGTTCTGAAGTTAAGCTCTGGGTAAGTGCAGCCACAGGCAGTGTGGGTGCAGTTTGTCTTTTGAGAGGTTACAGTTCCTGTTCTTACATGTTTGTAGCACAATGCTGTTTAATTTAGGTGTTGGGCAAAGCTTTTGAACTCCAGTGCCTCAGGCAAGGTTCCTGAACCTTTATGTTTAAGCACCTAGGTAATGGCAGCCCAAATTATTTCCTGGCAAAAATAAGCCTTTCTAAAGACTGGATTATTAATATGGGTCCCAGCAAGGAAGCCAACTCTAATACCAGTGGGCATGGTTGTTCAGTAAATACTTACTCTTCCTTCAAGCTGCACAGAGCTTTTCAAATTCAAGTGTAAGTACTCTGTTGGGAAAATTATCACCTGCAGAACTGGTTCACAGTCATGATTTCAGATGATTTGTAGTAAAAATAGCCTGAAGGCAACACACCTGTCTAGGTGTACATAGATAATCCACAGGAAACAGAATGGACTTGATCTGTAGGCATGCAAATACAATTGTTTCATTTCCTACAGGAAGCATGATAATCAGTTTAGTAGATGTATTAGTACTATAAACAGATGTTAACTATCAGTTATAGTATTTACAGTCTTATTTGCAGTCTTACATTTAGCTAAAATAAAAATCACTGTATGTTTCTTCCTTTAATTTTATTATTTTAGCTATTTTAATGACTTTGAAGATGTTTCTTCAGTTTTGGAGAGAAAAGGTACTGTTAGGTGGTTTGGTTTTTTTTTGGTTGTGTTTTGTTTTGTTTATTGTTATTTTGTTGTGGTTGGAGATTTTTGTTTTGCTTTTTATCTAAAAAGTTTTTTGTTTTGTTTTTTATACCTAAAAAGCTATGCCCTGCAGTGAAAAGCTGCTGGTAACAAATATGCCTACTCTGCTGGGAAATATGATTTAGGAGAGTTAAACTCCTATTAAGATGCATTATTGAACTATACAATAAATATTAATCAGATTTTATGATAAAATTACATATTTGTTCTACATTCCCAGTGACTGTATCTCAGTGAGCTCTGTATTATAAATCTTTTTATGCCCAATAACATACATTTTTTTTTGTTATCAACTCTCTAGGTATAGTGTAGTTGCCAAAAGCTGGCTTTTCCTAGACTATTGACCAAGTTCAAAGTTTTGTACCTATAAGGGTTTTCAGTATGTATTTAAAATTTTTGTATTTCTTTGCTATCTATAGCAAGATGATTTTGCAGTTAAATTTTATTTTTCTCTTGCCTAGCCTCCATTCAAGATAAGACTTTTGTATTCATTTAGAAGTGGTTGCCTTATGTGAGATAGTTATGGCACTGAACAGGTAATTTTCATCTTGATTTGGACTTCTGATGGATTTTTCTTATGTAAATGTTTCAGGTAATAGAAAAAGAAATAGCTTTTTTTACATATATAGTACATATGATTGACCTCAGAAAGGGTCAGGGTTAAGCAGCCTTTAAACTTTTGCATGAAATATTTAAAGGTATGTTAAAGAAAAGTGATTGCAGCATGGTTTATATGTTGTTTTCATTTAAAGAAATCTATTTGTAAAGCTAAATGTATTTATATACTCTTAATTGCTTTTCCAAACTCTGGAATAGTATAAAGCATCCAAATAAGCACCTTTTTGTATTAAAAGACTGCAAAATATATGCTGTGTTAGTCAACCTAATCTTTAATTTGAAAAAGAAATAACAATTTTTTTAATCTTTTTTTAATAAACAGACAGATATTGTTATTCTGTCTGTGCTGACATTAAGTGACCTGTTCTGTGCTCTCCAGTCCTGCTCTCCTGATCTTTCAAACCGGGAATCTTTTGAAGTGCAATATTTCTCTCCTTCCTTGTGTGCCCAAATTTTCTTCCAAGAAAAAGCAAGATGCATGTGATGTGGGCAGGTCTTTGCTTTCTTTTCCTTTCTGCAGGAAGAGAAAACTGATTAAGATAAACTATAATTATTGTTACTCCTGCTGGTAGAAGCTGAACCTGTTTCCTGAAAAGTAGAAGAAAAACAGACATAGAAAAAATCCCCAAACCCAGAAAATTCAGCTTCTGACATTTATGCTTTCTATTTTTCAGCTTTGATTGCAACAAAGATTGACAGCATTGCTTTTAAGGGACTTGATACATTAGAAAAGGCTAAAAAAATGAGACCATGGAGACCTTCTTGGGCACAAGCCCAAATGGTACTTTTTCTTGGTTTCTAACATGCCAAGGTGACTTTGTCAATTCCACTGGCTTGCCCACCTTACACAGCACTTGACCATGAATTTTTGTCCTATGGATCCCATCAAGGGCCTTCTGGCCTTAACTGGTGGTTAATACTACACATGACTGTATTCCAGTTTCATTTTCACCCACCAGAGTAGATTTTTAGAAGAGGTGAAGTTATGTATAGTATGTCACGAGCTGTGGCACAAGAGTAGTCCAGGGAGAAGCTGAAGTTCTTCATTAAGTCTGAGTCAGTCTATGGGGAAATGGAAGACAGTGGAAGAAGATGGAAATCTATTAGGGCTCCTCTCAGCTTTCAGAGGCTGAGAAGGAGTTGAAGATCCCCAAATATCGGCAGTCATGCGTTCTCAACAACATCTATGAAAATCTTTGGGGTAGTGTTTCACCCCTTTTAGCTCTGTCTCACATGGAATATTGTTGCACTCTCCAGAAATAGTCTCCCCAGAAATACCCTGTTACACTCTGCATGTTGATCTGTTCACAATGTGAGTCCACTCATTGCTTTGAAGGAGATCTGAAAAGGAATATGAACCATATAAATAAGACTTTGTCATAATGCATAGGCTCCTAAATTAACATTGCAAAAGCAACTGTCAGTCTGGCATTTCCTAACTTCTGAACATTTTTCTTTCCTTTTTATTATCCTTTTAAGGTAATTGTGTGTGATTATAAAGGCATTAACTAGATTCCTTTTTGCATCTTTCATTTATCTGGTAATCAGGAACATAATACTGAATCTCTTTGTGTAATTGTGGCTGTTAATAACCTTGGAAATCAAGGTAGGTAGAACCTGCCAACTAACTCATGGTTTACTAAAGTCACTGACTCAGGTCATTAATGGTTTAAGTGTCTCCTCATTAAAAGAGTTTAACCAAAGATGTGTTTTCTGTCTTGTTTATTACCACCACCAGCTTTTACCTAGGAAAACTGTTCCTTGAAATGATTTATAGAAATCATATTTCAAAGAAGGATTATAAACCCCAAAGTTCTTGATAAACATAGTGAGAATCAGTCTGGAGCTAACACGCTAGAGAAGTCCTCTTTACTTTCATATGCACTTGAATTTGCACCAGTTCTGAAGAATTTTCTATGAGTTAGGAGAAGGTCACTAAACAGTCATCCTCCTTGATAAGAAGAAAAAAGAATATAGACAGAAATTTTAAGATTAAGTCCATGAAATACATACATCTTTGGAGGCAATTTTCAATCATTTTTTCATATCTATCTGATTTAATGCCTTCTATTTAAAATATTTGTTTTGTAAATATAACACCTGTCTATTAAAGGCTGATAGTGGTGCATCTGTAAAGCCTTTTTGATGAGAAAAAAAGACGATTTTAAGAAATTTCGCAACCAAGCGAAAACCTGTCAGCAACAATAATGAAACAAAAAACAAAGCGACTGTTTAACATCTTGTGTTCTATTGATTTCTCAATGACAGAAACTGAGTTTTCAGTGCTACCCTCAGAGCTGGAAAGAGGTGCCTGGGGTCTCGCTAGTCTGGGGTGTGTGTCCCCAGCACAGTTCCTCCAGACAGACTGACATCAGTCTTGTCAGCACGACAGTGCCTCAGTGGTCCCCAAAACAGAGGCTGTGGCCTCAGCTCTGCAGCAGGGTCACTGGTGGCTGACAGCAGAGCCTGGTGCTTGACACCCAGAGGTCCTGAGGTGTTGCCCAAAAACTGGGGCACAGGTCCTGAGCCCTTGTGCCACTGGAGCCAAGAATGTCAGCGTTTTAAAAGTCTGCAATTTCAGGGCAGTCAGCCTTGTCAGTCTTAATAGGCTCCCTGTTGTGGTGCTCAGGGATGAGCCATGGATCTATCTGGGCTAGAGCCTGGCCTCCTAGGAGTAGGAAACTTCTACTGCAGTTTCTTTGCTGCAGTATAAAAATGACAAATCCTAGGGGCCATTGCAGATGCTGAGTAAATTAAATTGCTGTTAATTCTACTTACATTGTTGCTTTTGGGTCCTTTTCTCATAAATTGAAAATATGGCTGCTGTCCTTGATGCCACGCTATGTTTTTTTTGCCCCTCAAAGCAGGGTGTCAAATATAAGATTGAGCTGTGCTTGTTTCAGGCTTTGTCTGTCTAGAGCAAGGGCACAGCCAGCTCAGATTTGTGGGTGCGTGTCCTGGCTAGTTCCCCATGCAGCAGCTGGCCAAGACCTCACCTGTTTGAGGGTTCTGTGTTCACTGCACTGTAAATGGCTGCATGAAGAAGGGAAGGAAAGGTGTTGTGTTCCTATGGGCCCTCCAGATGATGGGAAACAGCAAGTGACACAAAGCACAGCCTGAAGTTGGAAAATGAGCAGGTGAATCTTACTATTGCCACATACAAGACACAGAAATGCCAACAGCAAGTGGGTTTTTTTGTCTTAATAATGAGTGAAGTAACTGGAAACTTCTTATCAGGAAATTAAGACTTATTTAGCTTTTGCACAGAATTTTTCCAGTGACAAACAGAATATGGTCTTGTGATTGAAGTTTTTATCAGAGACCAGAGACCTTATCTTACCACAAGATCAAGTGCTGCTTTATCATTATGAAATATAATAAATCATGTACAATGGCACTGCAATCTAATTAATGGCTGCCAAACTCTGCTTGTTGCTGAGGAGGAAAAGTGAGGAAAATTTGATGTACACGTGGAAACAACAAAATTCAACTTGAGTAAAAGTTAAGAAGTAAAAGCGTGGTAAAGAACTTTTTGAGCAAGGAGAAGACTAAATAAAAAGAAAACTGTGAGATGCAAAAATTAATCTCTCCTTGGCTAAAAATGTTCAAACCTCCACTGTTGCAGTTGACTCAGTGCTAGTTACCAGCGCAGTACATCATTATTAGCCATCTGGTATGGTCCATGTCCGTTTGAATGGAGCAGGATATTGAGAAGCAAAACCACCTTCCCCTTATGCCTCCCTCTTTCCCACCTCCTCCTCTTCCACACCAGTAGCCCAGACAATGAATGGGAGTTGTGGTCAGTATTTCACTGCTCAGGGAGAGTGAAAATCCTGCCCCTGCTCCAGTGTGGGCCCTTCACATGGGAAATAGCTCCCTGTGAACTTCTCCAGCATGAATACATCCCAAGAACAGCAGCTTTCCACACACTGCTCCAACATGGGTCTCTTTTTCCATGGGGTGCAGTCATTCAGGTACAGGCTGCTCCTGTGTGGGTCCCCCACAGGATCACAAGTCCTGCCAGGAAATTTGCTCCAGCATGGGCTCCTCTCTCCACAGGTCTGCAGATCCCTGCCAGTAGTCTTCTCCAGCTTGGGCCTCCTGCAGCTTCACAGCTTCCTCTCAGGCACCCACCTGCTCTGATGTGGGATCCTCCAGGAGCTGCAGGTGGATCTCTGCACCCCTCTCGATGTCCATGGGCTGCAGGGGCACAGCTGATTCACCATGGGCTGCACCACGGGCTGCAAGGGAATCTCAGCTTCACCTTCTGGAGCCCCTTCTCACCCTCCTTCTGCCCTGACCCTGGTATATGCCCGGGTTGCTCCTCTCACATACTCTCACTCCTCTCTTCTCTGGAAGTTCTGCTGAACATGAGGAAGCTTCTCTTAAAAGGCACCCCACCAAAAGTTGTGACCAAAACCTGGCTAGGCAAACCCAACACAACAAGCAGACACTAGAACAGACACAGAATATGCTTTGGGATTCGAAGTGCAAATGCTATGGCAAACTGTTTGCTTACTGACTTAGCTCTCTAAATTTGAAGGCTGGAAGGTTCTGTACAGAAAAGCAGGTAGAACAACATTAGTGAAGAAACTTTTTGTTTGTTTGTTTGCTCTAACTTCAAAAACTTAATACAAATAATGGAATAGGGATTTTTTTCAAAAATTATTTTTTCCCATATTTAGTTTGGATTTTTTTAGGAAATAATAGGGTGGGAATATAGCAGATTGAAATAGACCTGCAAGGCACGGAATTCTAATTCCTGCCTTCTCAGACACATGCTTTCTTATTTCTTGTTTTCTGGTTCTTGTTCTTAATTTTCTTCATCTTTCTTCTTTTCAGAACTTTAAGAAGAATTTGTAGAATGGAACAATGTGTTTGGAATACTATTCAAACTTCTCCTTTACATTAGATTCTAACCTACATCATACCTGTGGCATTTCTTATAATGTAATCCTTTTGTATGAATGACTTAGAGTAGCTAGTGAGGGATTTAATTACTGACAGTGTATGAATTCATTTAGCCTTTTCCTTCTGCTCACATTGTGTTTCCTGCAGAAATGTGGCTGAATGCTTAAGGCCTTCTGAGGACAAAGGGTTCTGGCAAATATTTTATACCAATTATCTAGATGGCTAGTTAATATAATACATATTATGACAGACTGAAGCTAAGTATCTAACTAATTGTAAACTATATTCTATGAACACCATTTTAATTTTTGCCTTCCCTGTAATATTAATTTTCTCAATACAATGCCCATCCTTTCTGAACACAGGCAGATAATGGGGGTGTGGAAAATACAGGACTGCCTGTCTGAGTGCTGTGTTCTCAGAACAGGGAATTAAGTAACTCTTTAGAGGTCTCTGTGAGAATACAACCAAGAATCACACACAATAAATGACTGTACCAAGAAGATGATGGGTAGATGGGTATTGGAATCTGAGTCTTTGTAAACCTCAGAAGATTCTCATGTTTATTAAGCAAGAAGGATGTTCCATCACTTTATATTTACCTCTGAGTTGAGCAAGAAGGAAAACAACTGTTTAGCCTAAAGATATAAATTAGAGCTTGACTCAAAGTCAGGAAGGCCGTGACTAGGATGAAGAATTTTCATAAGATTTATGAAACCTTATTGCTGATCCTACATAAGAAAAAAAGAGTGTTTGGTTAGACTAAGTGTGTCACATTCAAGTTAGTTGGTCACTTAAAGACTTCAGTTTATGACTGTCAAGATATCTCTTTTTTCATCACAGCATAGGTCTTAACCTGACCCACTGTTAGATGTTTGCCCCTTCTTGTTGAACCTGGACCTCCTTCAGCCTTCACAATCCCTTCCTAATCCCTTCCTGCCCATTAATTCCTTTTACTTAGGAATTCAATGCTTATTGTTTCTGAAGAGCATGTGTTTATCTTCCTCTTCCAAGACAATTGGAAAAGGAATCTCAGTATACTCTTGGCTGTGAGTCAAGAGTATACTGAGATTATTATTATTATACCTAGTCTTCAAGATAAAGGAGGATTAGGGATCCAGCTTGACCTGCTCCCTAGCACTCCATGCTGCATATTTTGGGCACCACGTGGTGCTACTTTCACTTGTGATAGTCAGCACTTTCTGAGAGAAAGGCTAACACAATGTGAGGAACAACATGCATCAGGCTCTGCTTCAAGCAGAGAATGCTAACAGGACAGCACCAGTTTTGGTTCCCTGGACACCATATGGAACTCCACCACTATCCCAGGAGACCTTGCCATGTCCCAGGGTATGCAATGCTTAGTCTAGGCTTCTCCATAGGCTGAAGCTCAAAGTTTACATTAATTCAGTAATTCAGATGTTAACCCCTCTGCCATCTTAAAGACTGTGTGTGTCAGGGCAGTGAGGTCATCACACAAGGCTGAGAAGTGGCAGTGGACTACATAGTGTGGGCAAAGCCTGCCTGCACCTCTCATCCTTACTGCCACAGAGTGGTTCCTGGCTCTGTTTGTTTAACAATACCAAAGCAGCCCCAGGGGCTGAGAAACAATGTGCATCTCTAAGATGCAGTCAGCCATCAGCACAAAGGTAACAACATCTGGCAAGAAGTTAGGCACCTCTTAATTGGCCAGCTGTTCTCCTGATTGATTCATTGCCTTGCAGGAAGCACACTTACCTCTCTGTGCTCAAGGTGGCCCTACAGAATCCCCAGCCCCTGGGCTGCTTTTGCTGGCTGGGTGGTGAACTGTGCAAATGTACGTGGGAGATCCCTGCACAGCTGAAGGCTGTGTCATTCTTGAATTGGTTGACCAGAACTTAATTCCTGTCATGGATAGAAGGGATGCTGGTAGGGATTCAGCCAAGCATCCAGGGACACGTGTAACTGAAGAGTGGCCCACTGTAAGACCTGGACTACTGCAATGCATGGTCCTGCTGCACAGAACCTAGGGATAGGTTGGTGACTGATATCACTGCCAGGTGCCAAGGGCCCAGAATCACAAATGGAATGGCAGTACTCTGTGGTGACAACAGGCCCACTTGTGGCCAGGGCGCAAGATGGGCTTGATTTATGATCCCTGAATTTTCATGAGGTTATTAGGGATAACTAATAAATGTACGTGTTACCCAGAAAAAGATAAAATGTGTTCTTTGAATTACATTTTACTCTTCTGCAATGATCAGGAATGCAATTCACTTTATATGAATTGGAAGCAACAGCTGAATATGTGTTCACCATCGTAATATTTGATGTGTTTTAGTCAATACGCGCAGGGTGCTCTCTCTCTATTCTTCTAGATATACAAATGAAGGGCATTTTGATAATTAATCTTAGTGTGTTTAAAAGGTAGCAAATAAAGCAAAACTTCACCCTTCACAAAATGGAGCCAATTTTAGACCTCACTATTAGATTGTTTGGGGAAGTAGTGTAATCTATTCCTACTAAAGTTTGTTTGTTATTTTTAGTTTTAAAATGATAGGCTCATGAAAAAAAAAATTGTCAACAACACTACATGCCAGAAGAGCCCTAGTTTACTTTTTGAAAAATATATTAACAATTATACTCCAAAAATCCTTTAGGAGGGGACAGAGGATGAAAGATAGTATTTTATTGTGCAATTTCTGCAGAGTAAGCGGCAGAATCCATAAAAAGAATGACTTTGGATTATGGCTGCTTTAATAGAAAAAATTAAGGACAAGGTCAGAAATTTCTTGGGAACAATCTTCTTTACTTGCAGTGTTTTGACACTTCAGCTTCTGCTCTCTGAAATGTTCCTCCAATGGCTTTGTGCAAACACCAAACAAAAGTTGGAAAAAGTTGTAGGCTTCAGCAGATCAGAGTTTAGGAGGCAAGAAAAAATTGAAAGATTTCTAAATAATACTTTAATAATACCTTTGGTTTGGGGTAAGTGCAATTATCTGCACCTTTTCAAGATGTTTCCATTCATTGCTTCAGGCTCCTGGGTGTGAAATAACAGTATTTTGTTCTAAATGTTACAAAATGATATAAAGAGATGAAAAGTATGGATATATTTCCCTTCTCTAGCAGTAGAAACTGGAAAGTAAAGAAATCTTTGAGGAAAGAATAACAGCACACATATTCTATATCTACTCAGTATCAAACTCTAGGCTAAATTTTTAGGAATCTCACATAGAAAGCACACTTTCAATCTCCATATTGTTATTTCAGTAGCAGCCACAATAAATACAAAGAAACCCTTGTCTTACTCTATTGGCTAATTTCTTCATTTTTCCCAACAGCAATCGAAAATCACACCACTACTCTTTCGTTTTCTTCTTACTCCATTAGTCAATGTTTTTTCTACATTCACCAATATTTTTAGTAGAAGATTTTACTCTGATTTTTCAGATTTTTCTTAGTTTGTTTTTCAGTGGATCTTGAAATACAATTTTCCTCTTTTAAAATGTAATACTGCTAATCTGCTTACTAAAGCATTAACAGCTGGAATAAGGTCAAAAAACCAAGTGCATCTTTTCATGTATACTTGCACATCAGCTGAGATTTGTTTTTTTCATGAGGCTTTCACTCATTTTAAAAGTATATCCAGCCTGTTGACAAAAGAGCTTTATTTAAATGAACTATGTAATCTTTACCAGCAGTCTGTGGAGCAGATTTGACAATAAAGAAATATCTCATTACCTAGGAGCTTTGTATATTGCACAGGTGTAACTTGGTAGTGGAATAGTATAAAAAGATAAATATTAACTGGATTTTGCTAATAAAGCTGCCATTCTTACAGTGCCAAAACCTGTGAAGTTGTTGTAATTGCCGTTGTTTGAGTTGTAACAATGAATGGAACTGATAAGGCTTATGTCATTTACATAGAATTTAGCATTCACAGTGCACTGTTGAATTAATATGACACACACATTGGATCCTCTGATATCAGATTAGCACCGTAGGAAATAGAGAACATGTAGATTTAGAAGTAACTTATTAGTCTCTGTTCAACATGTAACACTAATTTGCTTAGGTCTGAAGACCGTAGTAGGCTACTACTGATAGCAGTGAGTAGTAGTTAGTGCTTGTTCTGTTAGCTGCATTTTGGTCTGCCACATTTTGCAAGAAACTGATGTCTCAAGAGGGACTGCTGCAGAATTACAGAATGATGTTTTGTATAATGCAGAAGGTCAGTTATATCAGTGTCAATCAGGAGTGGAAATTAAAAGGGTTATAGTCACTGCATGTAAAACGGAGATGTGTTTTACTAAAACAATTCAGCAAAATGCTCCTAGTTTTCTGTATTGTCAATGCCATAAAATAACAACGGGTTTAGCTGCTTAACATAGCAATCAGTGGCCTAAAAATCTATCCCTGGAAAAATTAATGTCAGCAACACACCTTTTCCATGGCACACTATGATTACAAATCTCACTGCTACTTTCTGTTGAACCTGCCATTCCCAATTATATCTAAAAATTGAAGATTTAAATCAGATTCCCAGAACCAACAACGACAAAAACCAGGATAAAATTCCCATTTATCTCTGGAAAGCTGAGTTTAAATTATTTAGTTGACATGACAGGGGTACAGAGTGGCAGAGATACACGAACATAATACATTCTGCAGGGCTATATCCAAGAGCTTTGATATTGTTTTCCATTCTATGTCTTCTTCAAAGAGTAAACCTGGTTTCATGCTCACTATAGGACTGCACATGTACGTAAGCTTTCCAGCTGTTTTGAGAACTGATGATGTACTTTCATGGTGGTACTTACCATAACTACCTTCAGTTTAGTCATATTCATCTCAGCTAAATCTGGCCCATTGTTTGCTAAGATTTCTGCCCAATGTCACCTCACATCCTGTGTAATATTACTTTGAAAATTATTTCTCTTGCAGGAGAGACAGGAAACATTTACTTTTTTTTTTCATAATAAACCTATGAGTTTAAATATTGTATCCTGGATATATCCTACTGGAAAATGTTATTCTCTGTGATATTGACATTTGCTCTCTGCTTTGACATTTTTTAACTTCTGGATTGCTGTGTTTATTGCTGACGTCTCAATTGGTTATTTTTAATGCTAAATGGTTTAATTTCATAATATTTCATCAAAATATTCTATAGGTATTGGGCTGAGTCTAGTGAGACTTCTTGGAAGTGCTGCCCATCTGTTTCTCTCATCTGCTTCAGCTATGTGTATTTTTCCATTCTTGCTGATGCTTAGTCCATTTCTTCATTTTAATGTCCATGAATGGTTTTAATCACTTAGTAAGAAGCACTATATACCTACTGTAACTGCATCATTTTCAGCTACTTATTCTTTTAAATGCTTCAATTTGCATTTTCTTGGGGTTTTTTAGTCTAGAATCATCTTATTTTTGTCACAGTTATGTCTCAAAGTCTCTGTAAACAGAGAAGTTCCCATTCCTTGAGCCATGTAGCTGGGTTTCATTCCTCCCTTTCAGGCTGTTACTGAAAGAAAATTCAGGAAAGGAAAAGGAAATTTCAGTTAGTGCTTGAAAAAAACCAGTTTTTCTTCCAATAAAATGTTATTTCCCTGGGAAAGGATATTCCATCTTACAGTCTAGGCTTGGATCTCCTTGTTTGATATTGCATTCAACCATAGCTATGGAGAACCTAGATTAAGCTGTGATGGTAAGAATTACACCAGTTTTGATTAACAGCTGGATTTCCTAATCACAAATTGGCATCTTTAGCACAGGCTTCACAGTTTGATCCAAAGAAACCATCCAGTTTTTGCAGAGACTTGTTTCTCCAAGTTTTCTGAGCACCAATAGTATTGTGCTGGTATTCATGCTGGTACAGAGACAGGCACATTGCTGTCAGTAATGAATTTCATCCAAGACCAAGATATCAATCTAATTAAAGACAACAATCAAGTTTCAGTGCTGTATTCCTGGCCTATACAGCAATGTGTGACAAACCACTTTGTGAAGATGGTTTATGTGTAGGGCACAGTTGCCCAGCAATAAGCACTCTTACTGGCTTAGCAATATTGAAACATAATCTGAACAACTGTAGGACCACTGAGAAGGTCAAGAATGCTCACAGAGGACAATATATTATTAAAAAATGCTAAAAATGGAAAACATCTGTTCATGACTATATGCAGAAATGGTTTTCCAAAGACTTACAGTTTTTACCAGAATATGTTTATGAAAAAGTCATATCACACAGAAAAATGCTGTCCCCTCTGAAATGTGAGTCCCCTTTGCAAACTGCACCTAGTAAAGGAAATATCAGTATAATTTGATAACAGAAGCACAATAATGTATTTTGCCTAGAATTCCTGAAAACAAAAAAAAAAAAAAAAAAAAGCAAGCTGTTTTGGCTATCCAAACAAATTCAGCCTGAGGCAAACACCTGCCATGCACATTTTTAGATCAAATGTATAAAGTTTGGCAAAATTTAAGGACAATTTTCTTTTGAGATAAGCATTTTCTTTTTGAGAATAATATTTTTGCTATATTATTATCTACTATTTTCTGTATGACCCAGAATCTGGCCTTTTGAATGGATCAGACACCTTATATGTATGTATTCTAAATGCAGAATACGTATATATAATGAATAATTTTATTCATAGAGAGTCTTCTCATTCTCAGAGGTAAAAGAGAAACATC
Organism: Serinus canaria; assembly: GCF_022539315.1. Taxonomy (NCBI): domain Eukaryota; kingdom Metazoa; phylum Chordata; class Aves; order Passeriformes; family Fringillidae; genus Serinus; species Serinus canaria. The sequence goes on along the minus strand of NC_066315.1, from coordinate 108,846,324 downwards.
TGTATTCAGATCAACTGAATTTCACTATTTAAAAACAGCTAGGAGGAGAAATAGATTTGTAATCACAACCCAATGTGATGCTGGCATGCCATCCCTGTCCAGAACTGGTAATTGAAGCAGTCCAAATAGTATGTTATTGACTGAGAAAAAGCATCATGACTGAATTCCAGGTGCTGTTCACTTTGTGTTCTTAATGGGGCCATGTGCCATTTGGTATTTAAACAAGTGGAAACCCCTAGCTTTGGGTTTATTTTCAAATACCTCTACAATCAGTGTTCTTCTAGTGCTATGCAGCTAGGCTCTGTAATAAAAGACAAGCAGGTGAAAATTTTGGATTCCTGTGAATTGCCAGCCAACAAAACTAAAAAATATTCTGGTCTAAATAAGATGCAGTTACTTCTTTTTATTTGGGATTTTCTTTCAGTTTAACTGTTGTTTGCAATATAGAGAATCCAAATATATTGGTAACATTGATAAACAAGGACCTAGAAACAATGCCCCTGAATGAATGAATTAAGCTTTAATAGGCCTGAGCTTCAAATAGTATAATATACTTCTTAATCCATTTTGATTCCTTTAAATAAGAAATTACAGGCTAAAATATTAGCTTGATTTCATGCATATTACTGCAAGTCAAGTACAGATTAAATGGAGTATCTAGATTTATTATAACACAAAAGTTAAAGGTGAGAACAGATTAAGCTACCCAGAATCATAAGGTTCCTCTCTAGTAGGACAGTAATATCAGGTAGTTCACTCATCCTTCTCCCAAATTTAGGCTGATATTATAGATGATACTAGTGCCAGGTGTAAAAAAGGAATCAAGTAATTATGGAGTCATATGGTGCCCTCTGCTGTGAGTCACAGAGGGGAACCACAACACCAGAGAATGATAGTGAAGCCCCAAAGCAGAAGAATGGCAAGGGCGACTCCATGAGATCATTTATCCTCCCCAGCAGCTCCCAAAGGTGCCACTCCAGTGAAGCCACTGGCTCACTGTTTCCTGGTTCTCAGGATGAGGACTAGGAGAAGACTGCTTGCTGCAAAAATCATCCTTCTGCCCACCTCTATCAGCTGCAGCCATGGCACACTCAAGAATGACAGAAACAGGAATCCTGGGGTTTCCTTTCCTTTTCAATCCCCAAAATCTGGAGCTTGCTTGTCTTTCTATTTCCTTTGTCCTTCAGTCCTGCCCTCACAGAAAAGCAAACATCAAAACCAAAGTGAATTTCACATAAATATTTGGCTACTGTACCTATTCCTACACTTTGGCCACTGGAGATGGATATTGTTACCTCCTCTGTCAGCAATGAACTCAGAATAGCAAGAAACACTGCAAAAAGAGCAAGTAACAATGCCATGTATTTCACTTATGCATGCCATGCCTTTTTAAGTCCCTATGTCTGACAGAGACTAAAAAAGATCAGGAAAAGCTAATAACTCTTTGTCTGTTATATGAGCAAGAACAGCATCTGCCAGAACAGTATTGGTGCCTGTAGGGACAGGGAGATCATGACAAAGCCTATGAAATCTTCTTTTGGGTTAGAAGTGCTCTTTAGCTAAGGTACTTGAGATTTTAATTTTTTTAACCACTCCCTCAGCTAGAGCTCTGCTGTTGACTCAGGAATTCGCTTGTCCTCTCCTAGGTTAGTGAGCTCACCAATTTATTCTAAGATTGCAGGCAACATTATGTGATCAAGTTGTTACTTTCTCACAAACCTCTATTTCTGACCACATGCATAAATGTTATTTATGTTGCAATTAATATTGTAAAATAATAAATATTTGGGTTTGGCTCCATTATGTTAGGCACAATAAAATATTTTTGAAATATGAGATACATTTCAAAATGTGATACGTAACAGCATCATGTATTATGGACTGGTAATTTTGGAATGAGAAACACTAGCAAAGGTTGTACTGGACAACAGCCCTTATAAACTGTCAGTTTGTCAATAAATATAGCAATTTTCTCATAGTTAAACCTCAAAATTTTTGAATGTCTTTTAATTCTCTCAAGACAAGTTTGGGTAGCCACCAAACTCAATAATCACCAATCCCTTTCACTGTTTACTCTCAAATCCTTTTATATGTTCCCCCAACCACCATTTTCCTTATCCTATAGCAACACCATATATCTTGCAATTATTTTAACTTTTTACAAAGTCAGGATTTTGATAATCCAAAACTAGTTTTCTACTTAATTTGTTTTACCAGGCCTGAAGCAGGCTGTTTCATTAATATGTCCTAAGATCTTATGTTTTGCCCCTCTTGCACCTGTATTCCTTTTCAGACTTCAGAGCAGTAACAGAAAAAGTGGGATTTCAAAATAGTCAAAGTAACAGCAGACAGGCAGGAAAAGACAGATTTCAGAAGACAAAATAATTTTTAAAATAGACAGGGAGAAGCTCCAGTACTTAGAAAAGGTTCTTCAAACTGGAAAATGTACGATTTGGGTTCAGGTTTTGGCTGTGATTCAGATTGTTTGGGTTTTGTTTTTAGTTTTCCATTGAGTTTGTTTACCTTCTTTTATGTTATTTTTAACATACACATATAGAACACAAAATATTATGTACAAGGATTTTCTTTAATATTTTACAGCCTCATTTAGAAAGATGCAGCATACTCAGAGCTTCCATGGAATCTAATGGGACTTATGGAAACCTGGTATCTCCAAAAATCAGGCCATTAATTTTGAAAATGTGCATTAATTACTCTCTAGTCTGTAATAGCTCACTTGCTATTACTATAATCTACATTCTTTTGAAAAAGTGTATTTTTCACCTGGTATGCCACGCTTGCTCCTAAAGAGCAGTCATCTCTTATAATGTAAAAGCTTCTTTATAACTGATCCAATTATTGACCTGTGGCATTGACCTTAATGAAATGTAATATTTCCAAAGGAATGGTACAATCCATTGTGTTAATCTGGTTGACAGGCGTACTCTTGAAGGCTTCATGATAACAATATCTGTGGAATTTATCGAAATAATTAACTTGATGAAACACAAACCCGTGTATTTCCACTAAGCAATGAATTATGTGGTTTAAATGTCCGTTTTCTAAATTACAGCTAGTCTATAGTATGCAGAAGCATTTGCAGAATGGTCCAAAACCCACAGCTTTTTCAAAACCATTCTCTGCTGGTAGATTTTCAGATCTGTTTAAAACATTTTTGTTCTAGACTGAGACCCAGCACACAATGTTTATGTGTTCCATATATAAATATGGAAATACTTGCAGCTAAAGGAAAAATTGATTCTAGTCTTAAATGTGGATGTAACAATCACTACTGTTAACCAAAAGTGAAAGCCTTCAGGTAAGTACTCCCACTTGGAATCAGTTCACTTAGGATCCTTTGCAGCAAATGCGATTCCTAGGATAAGTGTTCTCTCTCCTTTATGTTGATATAAAATCCTTTTTTTAAGTAGTGTCACTCTCAGCCACCGCATTTGGTGCAATTTAATGCTGTTAGATGCTTTCATGTCATGTGGTTATAGCTGGGTAGATTAATAGGAACTTCTATATGGAAATTTCTTTCCTGTTATTGTTCTCCCTGAGCAGTTGATGGCTAAGTTAATTCTCTTTAGTTTTGTCATGCACTAAAGCACACATTGCCAAGCTATGATAAGCTTTACACAGGAAAAAAAAAAGCCCTTGTGTCCATCAAAGTCTTAAACTTGTATTTTAAACTTTGGCCTGACCTGATGTGCCATTGCAAAAAGCTTCAAAAGATTATTTTTTTAAGAAAGGTTCAATATGTCCCGAGGCTATCGGTTTTGAGTTAAACTGGGTGAAGTAGAAATATTTTACTCATCAGCTTTGCAGTCACAGAGTTTGCCTCAGCTAGAACAAAACTGCTGAGGCATTTAGAGAAAATTAACCCCCCATCCTGGCAGCCAGATGTGACTGGTTTCTGATGAATGCACATGAGTGGGCTGAAAAACCAAGAGACTGTGAAATTCCTGTCAGGTCCGTACAGCGCAGAATGGGCTATTGACTGCTTTCTATATTTCCCTCCATCATTCTTCTTGAACGCTGCCATTAATTTCCTCTCCTGCTCTGACTTGGGAATTTAATTTTTTTTTTCCTGTTGGGGTGGTGTTTTTTTCTCCTTCCTCCCCCCACCTCCCTCCTTGCCTGTCCCCCCAGCCTGCCCCCCGTTGCTGCCGTGTCCGTGGCCATAGCCGCTGGCGCCACTGGCGTGGCCGTCCCAGCTGCCGGGGTGATGGAGCGGGGCCATGCTGGCCGAGTGGTGGAGCCTCTCCAGCGAGGCCTCTCCAGCCAGGCTGGGCTGGCGAGGATCCAGGCAGCATCTCAGGAGAACGCTCAGAAAATATTAGCTGTGCAGGTAGGTGATTGCAGGGAAGTCGGAAAGATCATTCTGATCTAGATTGAAAAGCAAATGATGGGTAGTGTGATGAAGCATTAAAACCATATCCCATCAGAGTTTTATAAATTTTTAACCTCTTTAATAAACTGGAATTGCATGAAGGATGAATTCAGTAAGTTAGCACATATACCATGCATAGATTGAAAAAAGAGGGGGAGATTAGATTTATTTCTCACAAACCTTTGAGAAGATTATTATAAATACATTGAATATAAATATTTGAAACGCAGAGTGGCACTGCTATTGCTGCTCAGTTGTTTTAGAAGATGTTATTGTGTCCTGTTTTGTGCAAATATTATTTCCATGGTAAACACTATTGTCATTTTCACAGCATTCATATTTAATATCTTTAGAAGAGGACTATTTTTAAGAAGTATTGCACTTTCCTAACTCAGTTATACAACAATTTTCCCCTATTTATAAAAAAAAACAACAGTGTGGAGATATGAGATTTAAAAATGGTTTCCAACAATGTATGGTTTTTTGTTTTATGTCTTGTTCCCCAGATAAATATATTTATCATGGAAAATAACTACTATACAGTAGAGTTTAAATGTTCGCTGATTTTTGTCTCATGCTACGGTAGCTTATTTATTTTTCTGTAAAGCCACTCCTTTCAATCTCTTCATAGGTAATGGCCATAACCAGATGGCATTTGTGAAGGATTTTTAAAAGACTTAAGTGAAATATTTCTTCAGACTTATTATTTGCAAAAGAAGTTACATTGCTGGTGCAGCTTTAGTGCAGCATATTCTTGCCATCTCTGTTGTCTAATTTTTAACGGTCAAGCTTTGTTGTGTGAAACAATTTCACTGCATTTTAATATTATGTAATTACACTTCACACTTATTAGCCAATGAATTAAAGCAAAACCTAAATTGAATCAGTTCTAGAATTAAGTTGCATCAGCATGATGATCTGTTTTCAGTGTCTCACTAAGAGGATTTATATTTTGAAATTCTAAATTTCCAAATTTGTTCTCTGCAATTATATATGTCGTGCTATGTATACTCTACTTATGTAAGAGATTTACAAAATCCCAATAATATCATAATCAGAAATTCAATATAAATAATTCATATAAAAATATAACCACATTTATACCTTAGCAATGGGTTTAATGGAATGGGTTTTCATGGAATTCTATGGAATTTTGGGATTTTTATATATGACAAATATTGCGCTGACCTCTGTACCAGTGAAAACATTTTTTTTCATTCAAATTCCTCATTTAGCATTTGAAAAACTGGAAAAGCTTCTTTTTTTTTGGGCAGGGGGGATTTCTCAGATGATTTCTGTTCTTTCCTGTGTAAGTAGGAGAACAGAGGTGATCTGTGGGCTGGATCCCAAAGCTCCTGAACAAAAGTGGTGAGATAGAAGCCACAGGTGGCAGATGGTTTCCTCACACACAGATCTCAGCATTAATCTAATGTTCTGCAATAATTTAATAGTTGTACTGCAAACATCATCTGCGTTGGAACTCCTCTGCCACCAGCCAGTCCTTGCAACAATGGATGAGTGTGGCAGAAAACCTCCACCTTAGCACACATTTTTTTCATGCATGCTGTCCCTGCTGAGAACCTCTGTCACCAAATCTTGTCACCCTGAATAACTCAACCAGCTGGACACAGGGCTAAACTTGGGGGTGTTCAGATCTGAGTAGCTCAGAGCTGCCAGTGACAATGTTTTGTTCTGCGTGGAAAATGTTCTGTTCCCTCTGTGCTTTCATTATGCATTACATTGTTTTCTGATAATTCTGATACTTTTTTGGTATTCTGATATCCTCGCTATATTTTTACACGGTTCGACTGATGATAACTTAAAATTAAAATAATGAACAAAGAAAAAATATAAAATTCAACTGAAGTAGTTCATCTAAGAGCAATCCCCAAGGTGTGTAGAAGGAAGCACTTCCCTTCAGCAATGTCCTGGTTTCATATTTTGCAGGTCTTGGAAGGTGCTTAATTATATATGGACTGGTGTCTGTAAATCTGTGTTATTGTCAGATCAATCTATTCTTCTGCCAATTAATGTCTCAGTCTTATTGATGACATTAACATCGTGGCACTTACATCTAAAATAATATCTGACAGTTATTCTTCTCTCAGCCAGAAACATCCCAAGCTTATTGTTCCTAGTGACCCTCCTACGCTAAATGAGGATAAGAACACGCTGCACTGAGAAGCGTGTGGCAAAACAGTGATTCCTGTTCATCAGAGCTTCTGTCCCAGCATTTCCTTGACCAGAGCAATCAGAAGCAGGTGAATGGCAGAGGAAGAGTGCATTAGGGGAGGCAGTAGATACAGTACATTGGCTGCCTAAGTGTTTTCTAATATTTTACAGACGCCGTGACCTGGGTGAGATCCAAAAAGAGACTTAAAAGTAGATAATGGAGGAGGTTTCAGCCTTTTCACCAGGTGCTTTTTAGCTACCAACACCCTTCAGTTATACCCAGCAGCAGAGTTTTAGGTGAACTGTGATGTGAAAATTAAGAGCTGTCTCAGAACAAAGACAGATTTGATCAGAGGTTTCATCATTACTTGTCAACACTACTACTGTTTAGTCACATTAAAAGATTTAAAAAAATAAACCAGCAAACTATTTTATTTCAATCAGACTTTTTAATACATATTTCCTGGGTTTTATAATGTTCTTTTTACTCAGTTTGCTTTTTCAGTATTTCATATTTGCATTGGAAACAAGAATAATTAAATTATTACCTAGTGTCTGTCTGTATGTTTTCTGTATGCACTCCTGGCAGAAAATGAAATTTTGACATTAATCATTTAAATGGGGATCTTAAAAAAAAGGGATATTTTTCCATATGAATAGCAAGAAATAAATATGTTTGCAATCAAATCAATTGCTAGAACAGAGAACAATAACTGAAATTAATTTATACTTCCAATTTTGGTTCTTTATCTATTTCATTTTCCTTTAGAGCAAAGTGCAGGGCTTTTCTTGAGTGAGACTATGTCATCTTGTGATACTCTACCTTTTTTCCAAAATGTCTTAATTTTTTAAAAAAATTTTTACTGCCTCTGATTGCAGCCAGTAGCAGAATTTGAGAGATTACTGTCTGGAGATATTTTTTGATTTGAGAGACTGCTCTGAAGTGCCTTAGAAGCACATGAGCAGCGCTTTGCTCTTTTTATTCTGGAACATTTACCCACATGCACAACAGCTCTGCAAAGAGGCTTTTTTTTATTGTGGTAGTCAAAGAAAGTTCTGTGTTCTCCAATAAGGATGTACTTTTTGGTTGTTTTACCATCACTGTCAGCACAGTTTATAGTTTGCTGGAGGATTTCAGCCTTCAAAAATCCTGCAACAATTACTAAATACATTTTTAGTCCAGCAGAAAATAGTAGAAGCCATTTTTTTTAATTTTGAAAAAAAACCTGAAAATCTCTGAAACCTTTTGTACCTAGTACCATGTACAGGCAAGGTATTTATTATGCTAATTACTTCTGCTTTTCCAATAATGCTTTGGAGTTTCAGTAACTTGGCTCTTGAGTAAGTTCAATTAGCTATCTAATTGCAAAAATGATATATGATGGCACATGTAGATTTAGTTGGGACTGTGCCTGTGCCTTAATCCTGATGATCTTCAATGTAGACCATCCTTTTAGGTGATTTATCTTGACTATAGTTATATCAGAATCATTTTGGGAGTCAAAGTGCTACAGCAAAAGATTACATCATCGCGATTCTCATTGTAACTTTAAAGGATTTCACACATACTTTTTCTGATGGTGGCAAGATAAAGGTACCTCTTTAATAAACACAAGATTATTGGTTTAATTTTTAATGGATCAGCAGCTTTGATAACCACTCACACCAGCACAAAGTGATACAAAAGTAGATCATCAGGATTTAGAGTTTAGAAATCCCTCAGATGGTAGGAGCTTTATCCATTTTTATCAGGCGGGCATAAGGCACCAAGGAATAAGGCACCAATCAACCCAAAGTCTATCACTCTGATTGAAGTTTGTTGTGATTATTTATATATTTTCTGCAGTTTTACTCAACCTGCCTGATTAGACTGAAATCTTTAAAAGATTTGGGCAAAGCTTTTGGAGTTCAAAATAACCACACTGTACTGAACTACACCAGTTTACACCAGAAGAGTTTTGGTGTTTTGCCTTTATTCGAGCAATTTTGCAGAGGCCGCCAGAGAAAGGAGTGACTCTTCTTTACTAAGGCTTTGAATTTTTGAACCTGCCACATGCCCCTCAGTGGATACTAATTCTTAATGGAGGAAATATTTTACTGACTGTGCAGAACTGTGCTCTTCATGGTACCCTGTTCTACCTCCTTACAAGAAATTCAGTGCAGTTCCACCATGGCCAGGAAGAGCTGAAACCCTGTGTGCTACAAGCAGCTTTACCCTTTTGCTCTCTGGAAGCCACACATTCTGAACTTGCTTCTTAGCTGTCAGGTGGTAGCCAGTTTAAGCACATCTTTTGTTCTTTAACTTATTAACACAGGTGTGTTATGGTGTCCCTCAGGGCTGACGCTCTTCAAAAGCTGTACGCCTTCTCTTTTATTTTTCTCTGTTATGGGTTGAGTTATCACCATTTATGCTGATTGCACTCAGTTGTGTCTTTTTTCCTGCTGATTTCACTTTAGCAGTCTTGCTGTTTCTGTCTTGTCTTGGAGACATATGGGGTTGGATGACAGATAATGTTACTTAAGGGGACATGGCTGCACACCTTTTAATTAGTTCTAAGCTTTTGTGTTTAGTCACATTTATCTGTAATAACCATTTAAAATGTTGAAGTTACATTTTTTTGGGTTTATTATTCATTTATAAATTATTTATTTTGCACAGTGCAGGGGAATTGAGACAAGCTATTTTTGCTTCTGTTCTTGGGGGTAATTCTTATGAGTTGAAAAATGTCTTACTTGGTTAATCATGTTCTAAAGAAACATGGAAATCAGCATCCAGTGTATAGTTCCTATAAGTACGTGGTTTTACTCTCAAATGCTTTTGAATTTTGCATAGTTGCCTCTGAAATTCTTCAAAATATGATCTCACTTTTTTTTAATTCTTAAAGAAATTATTTTCTCTATATTTTTCTATATTTATGACACTGACAAACATTCACCACATCTTTGAATTTCCATATTATATAGGTTTAGGGCAAATACAGCTGCCATGGCATGGACACTAAAAGTTCATGACCATTTATTTTGTTGTTGCATGATGAAAGTGACCTTTCCAGTGAGAGAATGGAAAGTAGTCTCAAAATAAGCCAGACTCATAGAAGAAATTAGAACTTGTTTGATTTCTTTGCCTCATTTTCATGGTCTGTGATTTTGCTTATCACATGGCAAAACTCCAATATCTTTATTCTGACATCATTTCCCTCACCATTTTTTAAGTGAAATGCACATGCAATTTGGCACAGCCCAGCTCCATTTAGGTTTTTACAGCACTTATGCCTTAATGCACCAAGTTTCTTAATCTTCTCATAAACCCTTTATTTTTCAAGGTTTTATACCAAAAGGCTTATATAACCAAAAGCATTTCCTGGCATGCACAGAAACACCAAACTATTTCAATTTTTCTATGGCTTCATTTACAAGTTTTACTATAAGAAGTCAATATGATATGAATCAGAAATGTGGTTGCCACCTAAAAGCCTTAGTGTAAGTAGGAAGACAAACATTCCTCCTAGTTACTTTTTAATGAGGGAGACTAGAAAATTGTCTCTTCAAAGAAAAAAATTAATTTATTTTTTTTAAGGTTAACCCAATCAGTTTTGTTTTGGAGATGAATCATTTAGTTTATTTGCAGGTGTACATTTTCAACATAGAAAATTCGTGTACTCAAGTATTTCTGTCTTCTGCAAGTTGTGACCTTGAGGAAAATGAAAGGATAACAGCCAATCTAAAATGTTTATTTGTAAATATATTTTAAAAGAGAAATTCTTAAGAGTTACATTTTTTACTTTTCAGCACCACTTACTGGAATTGAGCTTTATATATTACCAGAATAGGCTTAAATGTCCACTTTCTTACACTTGCTAACATGTACGCACAGAAATGTGAAAAAATGTCTTAATAATTTAAAATGTGCTGACTAATAGAAATGTACAAATAATTTTATTAATAGTGAAACATAAATTTACAGAATTAAGAGTTTATTAAATATAACTAGACATCTGACTTAAAAGGATGATGAAATTTCTAGAAAAACTTCCTTTCTCATTCAGCAAAAATTTATTCTCCCCCTAAAGAGATTTCTAATCCAGAAATTCTGTCTATGAATTCTTGTTCTTTCTACCTGTAGGCCTGCAAACTCACATTTGTGGACCAAACACTCAAAACTCTAGTCAAATCCGAGGAACTGGCAGACATTCTCTCTGCTGTTCTTACTGTCAGCAGGACTGCTCAAGCCAGTAGATCTAAAAAGACAAAAAGAGAGGAGCCACATGACTTCCAGATTCTTAAAAAGTGATCCCTGAGTCATGTCACTGCTACAGCAATCTTTAAGCCTCTGACAATCCTCTGTGGTCCCTGACTAAGAGACTCAGAATTTCAAGCTCAATGGAATAAAAATGTGATGAAACAATTACAAGGAATTGAGAAGTTTTCAAAAAAGTGTTAAAGTTGCCTTTTCCAGAATCTGAAAACAGTTGGATTTCTATATCCTGAAGTAGCATAAATTTTACTTTTTTACATAAGTAACTAAAATCTGTGTCGAAATGCTTACACTAAATAATCTGAATAAAGTTCATATAAATAATTGCAGTGCTAGCAATTCTAAATTGAGAACTGAGTTTTCGCAATCTTAATCATTTTCTTGCAAGATTTTTTTTTTAACTCTCAAATCTCCAATACAAACCATTATAATGACCCTTGCCTTGGTCATCTGACAATAAACTTAATCTGTCACTTTAACTAATGGAGTAAGTAACAACTGTTGTAGACTGCTCTATGTGTCCCATTCATTAATTCACTGCTCAACTTTTCGTCTCATCAAAGTCTCTCCTTCTCACAGCATCTGCTTTTCCCAACCCCGTTCCTGTTCTTCATCTCATCCCAGATTATTGTCTAATCTCTTTCCTGCACCTGACTCATTCCCAGACTGCTGGCCCAGACATTTCAGCTCTCCCTTCATGCTTCCTTTCTAGACCTAGCCTCTGGCACTGCCTATTTCCATTTTCCTCTGTTCCCTTGTTGCTCTCTCAAGTCCCAGCCTACATCTTTTTCTCCCAACCAATGGTTGCCTTCTTCCACCTCTCAGCCTCTGAGACCTGCCAGTTCCAGGCTTTAGCCTGATCTGACAGACCACTGACAGCTTTCCTTCTCTGCAGCTCAATTCTATAACCTTATAAACCTTCTTTAAATCTAGCTGTTGCTCTGTTTTGGCTCTTTCTTGGTCACATTCAAATCAAACCATTTCCTCTTCCTCCATCACCTACAGGGCAAAATGGGAGCACAGGCAGGCCACCTCTAGTCTAAAGCCCCTAGACCCAGCTCAAACCACAGCAGTCCTGAGGTACTACTGCAGGAGAAGCATTACCTCTCACCAGGCTCAAGTTGATAAAAGTATGGTTTTCAGAGATACTGAGCTTCAGTTCTCATTTAGTAATCATGGGCAAACTGTGTTTTCAGAGCTCAGTGAAGAAGTCCTTGATATATTGTAATTTAAAAAAGAAAAAAAAAAGAAAAAAGGAAGGCATTAGAATGGATAACAGCAAATCTTGACAACTTTCACAACTGTAATTCTCCCAGCCCTATCTTCAGTTTGGGGGGAGTCCTTCCTATTAAAGAAAAATTCATTGGAGTGATTCAAAGACCAGTCTTTCAAAATCCAGAAATGAATTGTTCAAGCTCTCCCTAGCAAACTGGATAGGTATCCTTGAACCTCTGTGCAGAGCTTAGCTGTCTTGGTTTGAGTCAGTGTGTTATGGCTATCTGGGACGCTATGGCAGAGCAGATGCACAAAAAAATGTCTCAAAGTATTTTATTACAGTTCTGTGAAAAGTTTAAGGCTAAATTGTAGGTCACACTGAGGTTTATGATGAGGATTCTGTAGCTCATGAATGTCTCTTTTGAGACCTTGGCCAAATATGACAACCTCTAAAAGATCAATAATTTGGTTCACAAAGTTCCCTTCTCAATTTAAATCTGCAGTGGTTTCCCATGTACTTTCTCCTTCAAGACACCAGTGGTTGTTTCGATTGAAGAAAGAAAATACAACAATGATTCAACAAGTAATATGGTTATTCAGTTGTTTAGAAAATGAAGCAACACTTCATGGTTTTGCTTCTCCAGCAATTGACAGAAACTTTCAGTGTATAATTAAGAAAAGTTAAATAAAGCCCATTTGTAGGAAGACAAGATTAAGAATAGGATTTGTGGAGTTACTCTGTTGCCAAATGAGCAAATGCTTAGCTCTGGTTTTATAAGTAAAAACTATGGAATTTAATTTCTTTATCCAGTACAGTGAGTAAAGGCTCAGAGAAATGACATTTTAAATTAATGACTCAACCCTACAACATCACTTTGGGTTATTTGAAGTTTAGTAACCTCCTTCTACCCATTTTAAACATACATCAAAACACGGGTTTAATGATAAACTGTTTACATGTTGAAAGCTCCTTCTTGGCAGCTCTTCTGTTTTTGTCGTCACCTAAATTAATTATAGTAGCTCAGAACATCTCTAGCAAACATGATGATATATCATAGATTATAAACTCATCTACTGAACTCTTAACTATGGTTGAAAAGTAGATTATTTTGTTTAAAGACAGCCGTTAAAAAATTTAGACATTTAATTTAATTATCCTCTCCCAGAAGTATAAGAAGAAATCAGAATCCTAGAGCGAATAGCATTATACTTGCATAAGAAAACTTACAGAAGCATTTTTGCTTCAAACTCAATAATTTTGCTTATAATCACTAACTATGTTTTTGTTTTACAGAACCAGTATGATTTGGAAAAAGAATAAAATTGCTTTTAAAGTGCAAAAATAATTATGAACCACTTGAAATGTAATGTCTGTATTTTATTTCTCATCAGAATTCATTAGTGTGTAACATCAATAATTTAGCCCATCATTTGCCAACACTGACTTGGCTCAGTAGTTCAATCATGTAACCCTGTAAACTCACTTTCCATTAAAATGAATGTTGCTGACAAAGGATAACTAAAGAGATACTTCATTTATTAGCTAAAGAGATACTTCATTTATCAACATTTTTAAATTAGAAGTTTGGGACCACAGACACTTAGCTGGATAAATTATTCAAAAGGATCTTTGCATTAGGCCTAAAGATGTTTATAGAATCAAATACAATGTTATCCAGAATTATAACAGCCTTTCATTTGTGTAACATGTAATTCACAGTATAATATTCCAGAAACCAACAGAGCCACCTGCAGAGAATCAAATGACCTACCGGTACGAAATACCGTCTGTCATGTGCAAAATTATCAAATGTGTAATATCCCAGCTTTTGATTGACTCAATCAAGCATTTCACATGGAAAATTCCTTACAAGAAACTTCTTGAAACCGACAATATCATCTTCCCAAGCTGCATTTGAGGAATTAGATGCTTTACATTATTTTACTATGAGCACTTTTGTTATATCCAGTAACTATCTTCTCCAAACATAGCCTTTTAAAATATTCAGGATTCAGATGTGATACCTCAGCTTGTTGCTTCTCTGGCCTTTTTCCTTGCTGCCTACTCTTTCTTACCAAAATACTGGATTTTTTTCTAAATTTCAGTCCTTTCTTTTTTTTTTTTTTTCTTTTTTTTCTGTTGTTGTTTTTGTTGTTATCATAATGCAACTTGGATGTAAACATTTGTTTCTTTCCTTTTTTTTTTTCTTTTAATTAAACAGGTACTTGTAGCACTACAGGACAAAGTTATGAATTAAATAAAATCCTCTTGTATCATGTCTTTTGCTTATGCCTGGGAAGATAGATCTGGAAACCAAATCCTTCCCAAGAATAAATCAGTAAACATCTGTCAGAGGAGCGACATAACATGACTGTCATCTGACTGTGTACTCTGGAGGGCTGCTGCTAGCACTGCAGAAGGAACCAATTAAGGGCAGAAGCAGAAAGCAAAAAAAAAAAAGTTTCTGTATCAGTTGGGTCAATCCAACACATTGCTGCACAATTCTCCTTACTCTTTTCTATCTACCTAAATTGAGTGCATTTGGTTTCTCTATAGTTATTCCCATCCTTACTCTTTTCACAAACCTTCTGCTGGAGACAAAAGATCCACTCCTCATTAAAGTGATGTTCCATCTAAATTCTGTTGCAGTCTTTGTGCTTACAGGTCTTATAAATATGTTTTTGTGGTACTCCAGGCTGTGGGAGATCTAAATTTGATCCAGTGTGGGATCAAATTTAGATCCTTGCTTTCAAGTGTTCTCCTAAGAAGCATTTTTTTCCAAATTGAGTGGGAAATTCTTCTGTGCTCAAGCACTGTGGGGAGCTGAGCATGCATGTGGTATCAGAGCAGAAATGTGGTTTTGAAACAATTTAAAAGTTGCTGTTATCAGCTGATTCAGGGGTCTGAGGAGCTTTGCACAAGGAAACCTCTTGAAATTTTTCTCTGTTTTGTGAGGTGAGAGTGGGTTGGAAAGAACTACACCTCGGAGAACAACTCATTTGTCAAGGATGATTTTGAAAAAAATGGAAACAGAAGCATTTTCCTTCTTGTAGTGCTGTATTTCTCATTCTATAATAGTCAGTATTGCCACATTGATATGCATTTACTATAGTATCATCACTTAGCACCAGTTTTGCCACATCTACTGGCACTGGACCAGTAACCTGAGAGCTGAAGAATCAGGAAAACAGTTTATTTCTTGCTTTTAACTCCTCTAAAACTGGGATGGATCACAGCAGTTTCATGAGTCACATTAACATGCCAGGTTGTCACAGCTGTCATGGATCCTCTGAAGCAACCTTTGCAGTTTTCTGACCCTCCTATATGTTGGAGCAACTGCTATCATGGACAGTAATGTCCTTGGGAACATGATGGAGAGAAAACAGAGTAATCCCCTCCATGACTTTCCCCTTCCTGTGACACTCCTTAGTCTTCAGAGGTAAATGCTGTTTTGATGGCTGCTCAGTCCTACAGAGAATTTAATACTTATTTTCAGAGTTTCTGAATGAATTTTTCCTGGGTTAATGCAAAGCTTCCTTTTCTTGACTTTCCATGTGTGCTACAAGGACAAGAAGAGAAACATATGACACCATGGAAACTCAGAAGCATGACCTTGGGATTACAGGAAGGCATTCTGAAATTTAGGGATATTTACTGAGCAGGGGTATTCTAAAAAAAGTAATGTCTTCAGTCTGATCTCATCTGTCTGGACTGGTATAGGAAAATGTTAGGAAGAAGTATTGCATATGTTTATTCTGCCCTTATACTCTTCTGTATGTGGCCTCTCATCATGATTGTTGCAGAGTGGGTTAGGTGGACCACTGGCTGGACTTCAGTTGCAGTGTCTGAGTGATGCTGTTATGATTGCTGGTTTCTTAGGCAATACATAATTTTTCCAATTTTGTATTCACATTTTACTTCTCTATTATTATTCCTATAGGGATTTTGCATAGTTTTCTGGTTATCTTGTTGATTTACTGTATCTTCCCATATTTCAGATATTCTTCATCTGTAGAAAAAGATGGTTTGGAGCAGTTAATCCTTTTTCTCCCCCGAGCAGCACATTAAATTATTTACTTCTGAGGAACTCTTTTCTAAGTAAATTTTAACTGTAGTATATAAGAGAACCAGTTTGCACCACTAAATGGGAATAACTGCATCTGTAACACTTCTAGAAAGAAGCTGGTTCTCCAGCAGTTCATTTTACAATATTTCCAAGTTACAATGCTCATCAAACATTAATACTTTGCACATCTAAACTAAAATGCTTGAGGATAAGACTTAGGGGAATTTGAGATTCAAGTGCTTTTTGGGCAGTTGTTATTTGACTATGAGCGTGATGTTTCAAGAAAGGAATTTGAGTGGCCAAAGTTCATTCCTTACTCTCCTCTTCTTTTACCCCTCCAGCAAATGAGTTCTTATCAGTCTCCAAAAAGGAGTAATGTTGTAAAATTGGTTTCACATGGAAAAGAATGAAGTTACTCACTTGTTTTAAAATTTTGCAATCTGGCTCAAATATCCTCATGTCGTACCTCGCTATTCCTGCAAGAAGTGAGGTAGAAAAGCTGACAAATGAAAAGTCAGTAACCACTACTAAGGACTGGGGGACTGATTTTCACAGTTTACTTGTTTTTAAAAGGTTAGTTTAATTACAATTACACCTAATTTAGGTTTGTGTGAAAATCAAGCATTAAGATTGCCTTTTGTTTTTAGTCTTTATTTCTTATGATTTGAGAGTTATTAGCAAATGATACCGTCAAACTAATGGAGCAAGCTGAAGATAAGTGACCATATTTAAT
>NC_066315.1:108764489-108824489 GCF_022539315.1 Serinus canaria | reverse complement strand
GAGCTTTATCAATCAGTGGCTTTCCTTTTTTCCATTTGAATTCTCAATTTTGTAAAGGTAATCAATTTTAGAGCATGGAATGACTACTTTGTGCTCTTATATTTATGGATACTCATTTAACAGTTTCTGGCTCAATTTTTTTTTGCAAATATTCTTTATATTTTGTGATATATTAAAACAATATTCTGCAACAAAGGCTCCCTAACTTCTGAAAGTATATGATAGCTGCAATTCTTCAGGGATAAAACATGTTCATCAAAATACTTCTTTGTTACATATGGAAATAAGTAAGTAAAATCTTGTGAGTTTTAGTCAGTATCCTTTCTTAGGGCTGTTTACCATATATATAAATTTCTTTCAGAATTTATTAGTTAACAGCTGGAAGACTTGGGAACTTTGGCACCAGAGATGTGTGAAAATAAGCGAAGAAGCATTGGGACAATAGAAATATTTTCTGTCATCGTTCTGGTTTTCCCTAATGCCCCATCAGGGTGCATTCACCCCTCAGGGTTTCCCACTACAGCATGCCATGGTATCCATGAACATATTAATGTTTCCTCCCTCTAAAGGAGGTGAGGATATGGTGTGTCCAGCCCTCAGGCAGTGCTCTGACCTGAACATTTTTGGAGCCCTGCTCTGTACATCCTCTGTGTTGGTCTGAGGAAACACAGTGGAGTGGCTTTTGAGTAGGGCTTTATACACCTGAGCACCACCTCAGCATTGGTGAGGATGAAGTTAAAATGCTGCACTGTAAGGAATAAAGCCTGGAAAAGTCAGGAGTCAGTGCCAGGGATGAAAGAACCACTGAGTTCCCACAGCAGTATCAGTGGGAATTGAGTGCAGTGACTCACATGGACAGATTTCAGGTACTGTATCTTACCAGGACCGGTGAGATTATCTGCTTCATTGTCCATCTTCCTCCTCATTCTGCCTGTGAATACTGTTAATCCGACCTGCCATGTTCATCTTAGCAAACTGCTGGCAAAGACTGAAGAAATAAGCAAGAGCTTTGAAAATGCAGGGCATTTCTTCCTTTGATGGGACAGTTTGTCGATACAAGAAAGCTGGTTGTAATTTTGATCAAGTGTTCAGTTTGTATTGGTAAAGACCAAAGAAAAATGGACACAGATTAATCCCAAAGGTTGATTTTAAATACAAAAAAGATTGTCTCAATTCTCCATGGATTTCTGAGAAGCCTATGGCAGAATTTTAGATGGAGTAATTTTTTGGTTGAAGTCACCAAGATGATAGCTATCCTCAGATAATGATTATTAATTTAAATTAATTTAGATCAGACCCCTCAGTGAACTTTAGGAAATATAGTAAGCTCCCTTTTTTTCAAAGGATGATCATTATTTAGGAAAGGACTTAGTAATCACAAGATGGAAGAATTACTTTCCAGTTTGACTCCCTGTTGCAGTCATGGATCTAAACTGTGTAATACAGGGATTTTTGAAAGGGAGGAGAAGAAGGTAGGAGAGGACCCAGTGTGAACTATAGAAAATAAAACAGGTTCACCCATTTCCTAGTTACGGTCATTAACAGTGGTATAATTGTGCATAACCATTGGTCCCCTTCCTGGTGTACATTGCTAGAGGCTAACTAAACTTTGTATCTGCATAGAAATTTAGATGCAAAGATGAATTGTGTTCACTGGTATGACTAGTGTAAAGTAAACAAAGGGTATTTCTATTGTATATTTAAGGTTGAGAAACCTATTTTGTGAACAGCATGCTATCAGCAAAGACTTCACAGTTATTAAGTAACTGCAAAAGGACATGGTCATGTCAGTGATGGGTAAGGAAAAAGCTATATATAAAGAGCACAGCAGTGTTGGGATATTGATAGGCACTTGTGGCTGTCCCCATCTGGGAAAGCTGCAATAATTCTCTCTCTGTATCATGGTTTCTGTGTTTTAAAACAAAACAGAAAGGGTTGTGGAGGGAAGGAAAAAGGATCTGAATGCCAAGCAGTAATGTAAGGATGAAGAATACAGAAAGCTAGAGCAAAATGGATGGTTTAATTTCTCATCATTTTTCTACTGAAGAATTAAATTTGCAAGGTCTTGTTGCGGGTTATTCACTCAGAGGCATATCAGTGAAGGCAACTGGATTTGGATGAGTTCCCATCCAAGAGATATTCAAAGCAGTGAGTTCCCTAAATATATGTACAAAATAGTGTTGTCTAGACTCATGTTGCATATTAAATCAAACCTTGAATTCCAGGAGTTAAAGAACCTTATTTTAGGACCTTAACAAAAAAATCTGACCTGAGCTCTGAGATCCACCTTCCCAGATTTACTTAAGGAGACAACACTGTATTTCATTCCTATGACTTCCATGTACTTTAATATTTTTTTTGTTTCTGTTTGAAATTCTCCACCAACACTTGTAATAGCAGAAGTTTGCTTAACAAAACTGCCATGGCTCACTAGTGCATAGTCATGGTAGAACAAACACAAAAAATACTGGTTACCGGAAATCAGGACTGTGCATCTACTGAACATATTAGATAAGGTCTTACTTTAATTCCTTTATATAAAAAAGCTGCATTTCAGGTGTATTTGCAATCAAATGTGGGGACAAAAAATTCAGAACATGGAAGATGGAGAGTTTAATTACTGTAGAAAAGTCCTTCTAGGAAAATTTCTGAAAAATCTGTACTGTAATTTTTTTCAATAATAAATTTTCCCTATTACCTGTTACTATTTTTATTATACTAGTTTTCTCGACCCCTTCACTACATGGCAGATAAAACTATCATTTTAGATCTTTTAAACTGCTTTAGAAATGTCTGTCAGATGGTTTTGATTGAATTTGTTGTTAACAGCTCGCAGCCTTAGCTTTAGGAATCCAACTGTGATATGTAAAAGTGGTATCTCAGAATCTTTCTTTCAGCCAAATGCCCAGTTTGCAAAGTCCTAAATGATTCAGTTCTTTTTTATTTCCCCCAAAAACCTGTCTAGAACTGTTGGTATAAGTGCAGCCTGGACATGAGCAATGTGTATACAACACCCATATTTTTATCTTCTTTCTAAACCAAATTCATATTAGCCTCTGAATGGGAAGCAGAATTTATGTTACATTAAAATGTTAGGTAGGAGGGGAAATATCCATCAGATTTATTACTCTGTAACAGCTCTTAATATGCCCTTGTATGGTTGAAACAATGTACAACTTCAGCATAGCTCATGGAAAATAACACAAATACACACGGCAGGGAAAATGTGAATTTTTCTGTTAGGGGACGGAAAAGATCCCAGCTTTTCTTACCTAACACCCCTGTGATTGAGCAATACAAATATTCATAACCCTGAGTATTGATTGTGCGGGAGGCATCTGGGAAAAAACTGAAGCCTTGAGCACAAACTTTTCCATCCCATAAGCTTCAAGATCTGAAATTTTTCTTTAGAATAGATAAAATTCTGCCCTACATAAATGTCTTCCCCCCCCAGACCTGTGTCATTACACTAACATATAGAAATAATTTGCTCCTTCTAGAGAGGGCCATTTGGTCAAACAAATAACATGGACTATATACAGGAAACACCTTGGTTGATGTATCCAGCTTTTCAAATCTCATTCTGGTTTGTGAATGCAAGAGTTCCTCTCCCTTTTATTTAAAGCCATTTCTTAAATCCATGGGCCTTATTCTGAGGATCCTTTGTGGCTCAGCTGATCCATATGTGTAGCATATTTCATCTCCTGCATGTCTACACAGTGATCTCTTTAGGACAGGGCCTCACTTATTTGTCATGGGGCTCCCTTTGTGCTTTGTAGCACATGTGAAGGACATATTGGGAATACAAAATGTAAGAGGCATGCTGGACAAAATTAAGACCCTCTGAAAGCTATAAACCATTTGAATAGCTTATTATAGGCCAGTTCACTACACAAAATGTAATCTTAATACAAAACCTTAAATGCCATCCTAGTGCTCATTGTATCAACTGGATCCTTTTATTCTAAAAATATCGCTTTTAGCAAATCAAGAGAAAACAGCTGGGGAAAGTGAGTTCTCCTTTGGTGCACAAGTTGAATCCTGAGCATTGGGGAAATATTTGACACCCTAAAAGAGAAGCAAAAATCTTTTTTTTGAGTCTGTGAGGAAAGGCTGTCTGACAGCAGTATACCAGCTTGTAAAGGTTCAGGGCTTTGCCTTGTCAAGGTCAGACAAACATTTAGCAAATAGCTTTGAAAAATAAGCAGTTGTGAAGGACAAAAGAAAGAGAATGATGACACTTCTTCAGACACCACGTGTGTTGTGAAATTTAGCTTGCAAATTATGAGGAGTCAATTTTATAGGACCACTTTGTGTAAAAAATTTAATCTTAAAAATGTTATACCCGTTTGTTCTTGTATATACGGCAATCCAGTTTTCCATTTCTTTTAAAGAAAAATGAAAACATTGAAGTGGGGTTATAACAGCTTCTTTAATTTTTTTCTTTATTTTAAATTATGCTTATTCACCCATACATTCTCTCTCTGAGTATTCATTTAGAAGGAAGATTTTGCAATAGTCACATTTAATTTATCAGGGTGCAATAATTTGTGTTTCCCAATCATCTTGCAGACTTTGGTTCATTATACTATTGTTTCACATGAGTAAGTTAGCAAAGTTTGGATTGATTGACTCTAATTAACTAAAACTGGTTCCAGGCTGTGCATCTATTGTCATGGTAGCTAGCCACAAAGCCCCAAACTGTTCAGTAATGGCAATATAACGTACTATCGATATGAAAACTCCAGCAAATGTTTAATGTCGGGCTTGTCAGCAAATGAAAATAGCAATAGCAGAGGAGGGAGAAAAGGGACATTAGGACATGCATGTCTCAGAAGGTTTGGAGAAAATGCAGCCTTTAAGAGATGCTGGTGCTCTGATCTTTTCGCTTATTGTCATATTGGCCTCCGAGGTGGAAAGAAATGCAAACCAAACTTACACACTGTTCTGTAAAAGAAAACTCCACATATTTTTTTAATTTAAAAAACTCCAAAATGAACCCAAAACTCTAGACTGAAATAGGGCCTCTTGAATAATGTATGTGGACTTCTCCCTTTGATTTTTTTAGATGCAAATGTATTTTCCCTTGTTTCTGTTAGTCCACTTGCATAAAGTCTGAATCTATTCACTGCTTATTACCACCAAAGAGAATCTAACCAATATTAAATGCATTCTCATACACATGACATGGTTGCATTGAAAGCTTAGGATAATAGGTAAATATTTTTTTCTTTGCTCAGTCTTAAGAATACATCTGAAGTTTAGCCAGGACCTCAAAGGATGAGCTTAAGAACACATCTGAAATTTAGTCAGGACCTCAAGGATGAGCTGCCACTGCTGGCAGAGGTGTACAGCACCTCAGCATGTCCAGAATGTGCAAGTTTGAAAGTGCAAAACCTTTATTCCATCTTTGTAACATAGGCTGTCTTCTCTGCAGAGATGTTTCACCTGAAATACCAACCTCTGTATACTGCTACATGGAAAATGATACTTAGAAAAACAGTCTTGAAGGGTCAATGTCAAAGACAGAAGCTTGGGAATTTCCTTTTCCTCACCTACCTGCATGACTGGATTGCTGCAGCATCCACTGTCTTGCTTGGGAGCTATTTCTAAGAGGAGACCTGTGGCAGTCAGTGTTTACTGCTCCCAAGGAGCAATTCCTTAGTGTGATATTAAGTCCTTACTGCGCTACATGGGCCTGATTTCCCTATTTCCAAAGCATGTGATTCAAACCATGATTCAAGAGCAGATCAGCCATTAGTTTCTCATTATTCTATGCTCTGTAGCTGCAGATCCTGTCAGAACCTGTCTCCTTATCGCAGGGGTGTAATCTCCCTTTTGCTGACTTCTTTGTCCCAGCCTTGCACCATTGGCAGCACCTGCACCCTGTGCCCTGGTGGAGATGTCTTCCCCCGAGGTACCTGGGGGCTGTGCAGGAGGGTCATCACCTGCTGGGTGCCAGCCCAGAGCCCCATCCCCAGCTGCTCTGAGGCTGAGCCCCCCTGAGCAGCCTGGCTGCCTCCCCTCTTCAATCCTTTCCCAGGCAAAAGTTCTCTGCTTTTCCGTTTGCCAAAACAAAGACTTGCTTTTTATGGCATGACTGATTTTAACCATGGTGAGAGGCACCTCCAATTTTTCCAGAGTGGCACAGCTCATCACAGGCTGTTTCCAAGAAGCTCTTTGCAGTTTAGTTTCATTTCTTCCCCAGCCTGGACTGAGGAGTTGAGAGCCAGGCTCACAGGTGGGAGCTGTGAGAGGCCCTTTGGTCCCGTTGGGCACAGGCACACAGCTCCAATCAGCTCTGGTACAATTTACAACCTGGGAGTGATGGAATTGGGTCCTGCAGCCTGGTGCTGCCCTGCTCTGACTCACTGAGTTCCTCCAGGCAAGGCATTTAACACCAGGCTGTGATTCCTCTCATTGCACTGCACATTACACCAAAAAGGGTCTCGAGGAAGTCAATGGAGCTACTTGTGGAGCACTTGTACTTAGTAAGTGTGTCACAATCTGGCCTTCACTTAAGTTTCCCCTTTTATAGGAAATTACAGACTCATTTCCAAGGTTGTGGGGCTTAATTAGTTTATGTTTGCAAAACACATCTTATTGCTGGTGAAAAGAAATAACCATTATGATGATGATGATGTGTGCAGTGCATGGCAAGGTCTTGGGTCTGTCTAGGTTTTGCTTCATTTATTCTGTATAAAATTAAAAAAAAAAATGTCCTTCCTTTGCAATTGTTTGAAAACCTATTTCTAGCAATGGTGCACTCATTCTTCTGTCAAAACTGTTAGGGAAAAACACCCACCCCCAGCCCCCCAAACTTCTTGTGCAAAGCTCCCCAGAGCCTGAACCTGTGGCACAAAGCCAGTTGCCACTGCAGGGTGATGGAGACTGACCAGCCACAGCAAAGCTGTGATGTGAGTGGGGTTCAGATGGACTTGTTGTCTGACACTTTCTCAAACATAAATTCCTTTCCCTTCCCTGCACTCAGAATATATTCTTTTTTAACCCTAAAATGTATCCTATCTTTAAAACTTGGCATTAGCAAACAGGGTTTTTTCATCTGCTGTAATAATTTTTTTTTAATTCTGTGTTTTGTTGGGGTTTTTTGTTTTTTTAATCCAAGTATGGTTCTCATGGTGTAGTAAATGACATTAGGCTTTTGTAAATTCTTGCAGAATATAACAGATCATTGATTTTATAACACAGTCACTGCTTTTGCATTCTGATGAGATTATTAGTAGCAGCCTAGAATACAACATCCCTGCATACTGTTAGTTAAAAAAAATAAAAGTTTACTAAATGGTCTCTTGTCAACTGTATCTGAAAATCATTATAGTTTCTCTGGTTTCCTTTACATGGAGGGTTTCTTCTGTGATCTGTTGGGTTACATCAGTATGAAGTTACAGAATTATTGCAGGGATGCTGTTTATTTCTCTTTAGCTATTTGTTTTTCTTCAGAAAAACAGTTTTTTAAGTATTTGTAAATTGGTTTTAAAAATTGTTCACACACTCAAGACATGCAATATTGTATCTGAGCTCAATAAACGTATTTTTCCTTTCATACTTTAACTGAAATGACATTAGACATTTTTATCTCATGTCAAAGGAAACACAAACCAAGCCATTTTCTGATCTTTTCACACATCCTGTGTTGTAGCCTTCATTTGCCAATGAAGACATGAACCACCTGATCTTTTCAGGCCAAATTCCCTCTCTTCCACCCTGCATTGCAGCTCCCTGTTGCACAGCCAGTGTGTATCTGCCCCCAGCTGTGTGCTGGTGACCCACACGTAACACCAGCACAGGACCGTGCTTCAGACCCTGCTCACTGGGCAGAGAGGAGGGAGGATTTAGGCTTGGATATATTTTTAGCAGACTAAAATGATGGAATTAAAATCCAGCTACTGGCATGCAGCATTTCCTCTGCCTCCATACTGTTATTAACATACATCTGTATTAACACTCTGACAGTCCACCCTACAAATTGATACAATACCAAATAAAGAGCCTGCACTGTGCACCGTAATGACTCTACAGGAGCCATTACATCTGATGTAGTCAATATTATACATTTTTTAAAAATGTATGAATGCATATTTAACTGAGAGATCTGATCTGCTCCAGCAGTTCTGGTCTATCAGAAACATAATATGCATTTTAAAAAACTGCTCGCATACATTTTAGGTTTTTACCTGAGAAGCTGAATGCAAGGACATATTTTATTTTCTGTGTCCACCCATGACTTGTTTTTGTTTCAAAACAAAACAAAAACAAGTGGAAAAGCTGAGAAAGACTGGGCTCTGTTGCTTCATAGTGCCACCTCCAGAGTCCCCATTCCCTTTGCATCTCCTTCCAGCAGCTTTTGCTCCATGTCCCTGTGGGTACATTTGCTGTTTGAACAGGTGTGAGGAGTGAGCATCTCAGCAGAGCATCACTGAGCCTCTGCTGTTTTACACCACTGCAGCTGCTGGCTGTGCCTCCAGCCCAGGGTGAGCTGCATGTGCTGCGTGCACCCACATACACGTGCACTGAGAGCAGAGCATGTTCAGATGCCACCAGCACTCAGAGGCCACCTGAGCTGCACAGGGAGAGGGTCAGAGGGAGGTAACCTCAGCAGTAAAATCCTGGTGGATACATCTCTCTATGGAATGAGATCATACACCATGGTTTTGCAGACAGAGCAAATGCTGCCGTGGCCCTGCATTCATGGGGTAGGAGAAAACTGACCTGGGGAGCTGATTTTAGGATGCCACAAGCATCAGCCCAGGCTGGGGTCTGGGCTTGAGCACAGGGCCACTGGAGGTTTCCCCTCAGTTTGGCAGACATTGCTTGTAGGAGGCATTGAACAGCCCCAGCTCTTCTGAACATGTTGCAGTTCCCCCTGCAGCTGCTGGCCTGCCTGACCTGTTGTGTGTGCTGTGAGCAGAGGAAACACAAGCTCAGCCCTCCTCACCATGAGACTGGAAAGAAGGCATACAGAAAAAAGCACCTACGTGTTTCTATTTTTGAACAGCAGCCTTTGCTTTTATCACTATCGTGCAAATATTTACGTACTAAAAATACAAGCAAGCAGTCTCATCCCCTTTCCACCTGTATCTGCATGCCTTGGTGTCCACATACACTCACCCAGCTAATGCAGAACAGGACTTAAGTCTGAAAATTCCTGGGGACTTGCAGGCACTCTTTGTCCCCAGGAAGTGTTCCCCCCTCTCACCCTTGCAGCCCTCTTTGGCTTCCTCCTTTACACATTTAGAGAGCTCTGACATTCACACACATGTACATGAAACAACTAAATAGTGCAATCCATAGAGGAGAACACCTTATTAATTACTCCTATTCATCCATGGAGGTGGATGAAGTTTTGAGGCTAAGTATAGCTTGCCCACATATTAAGGATTAGGACTGCAATGTCACCAGTGTTGCCAGCTCTGTAACAAATCTTGCTCATAGATCTTCCCTGAAAGCATTAATTTCTGGATTTGGGTGATGATGTGAGCAGTTTGGGCTTCTAAACAAAAGCTGGTTTCTGTCATACGCATCTGTGATTTAAAAGCACGTAGCTGAAAGGCTCTGGCATTGCAGTATTTAGAGTCAGATCTGCTTAGCTGTGCTTGTAGTTGTGGTTCTTTTATCTGGAGTCATGTGGAGGGGTGCAAGTGCACACTTTAAGAGACACATGGAAGCCAAGTGTGTACAGTGGACAAAGCTGGCTGGTAAAGGCATCTCTTCAAACACATACAAAGGTGTATTTCAGAACAGCCTGGAGAGCAATGGCAGCCCTAAGTGTTTCAGAGACTGTGGGTAAATGTGAATTTCAGAGAAGCAATCAGTGACAGTAGGGGTTTGGGACATTCTTAAGTGGAAAGGCAGTTTCTTGTACCCTGCACTTCATTGCTTCTTGGGTGAGAGGATCTGGGTGTAGAATACTGTTAATAATGTCCTAGGTTAATAATAAAATTAAAAGATGCTGAGTGTTTGTTCAGTGCTGTTTAAGACCAAAATATGACTGCCCTTCACTGAGAGTGCTTCAACACAGAGAGGGACACTAACTTAAAACTCAGGACAGAACAGAAGAAATAATATTTTACAAACAGTCCTTGACCTTAGGGTTATCTTCCTTTCTCTTATCAGAAGGGAAGTTCAGTGTGCAAATATTATTAAAGAAGAAATGTATGAAATAACGAGGAATCATTTCTGTCAAATGGATATAAGATGCTAATTGGTGATATGCTGAATCCCAGAGATGCTTGACATTCAAAAAGTGAGTGAAGTACGGCAGAGCATTTGTATAGGCCATCTGGAGACGTACACCATACTCTACACTTGATGAGAAAGTGGCATCAAACTGAAATTGCTGATTCCAAGACCTAAATATGCATCAATCCAGGCTTCAAATTTCATAGATTGCTGGGAAGATCACAGATAAACAGCAATCTGGCACGTTTCCGACTAGAGTAAGAAAAATGCTTTCTGCTTCCTTCCTTACAAAATTATTAAAGATTTGAAGACCATCCATAAACTTAGTTGCAAAATTTTGGAGATCACATTCCCATTTACACATATTTCTATCTCCTGGCATCATTTGACCATGAAATCTCTGTGCAGACAGGGATATGCAAAATTCCATGTCAGCACACAGTGGCACTGTTACAGGAGAAATATCTTGCACAGCACAGTCAGAAACATCATACGGACCTGCATGGTGATGTCCTCAGTTCTTCCATGACTTCAGGATTTCTCTGGTAAGAGAACAAAACCAATGTAAAAGAAGATAGTAGCAGTAGTTGTTGAACACCCCCTTCTCTGGTTTTGGTCCCTAAAACAGGGCGCTAAAGAATTTTTGTTCTTGCTCCAAGTAGCTGTTACAAGGCACTTATACAGCTTATTGAACCTTAAGATGATCCAGATGGTAATGTAGGAGACACTACTTTGCAGAAGCATACATTACTTCATACATTTCCATCAGATCTTAGCAGGGCTGGCAGCCCTACAGGCTATCTGTGTCCTGAACCCAGGGTGTTAGATGCTGCCCCGACACAGAGCTAAGAGTCAAACACAGCCCAGAGAACCTGCAAGCCAAGAGAGAGGCAGCACATAGCTGGAGGATGCATAGAGGGAGTGTTATATTAACTTTTTGAGCTAGGTCTAATGAGCTCTAGGAGGCTTATAACCCACCTAAGACAGCTCAGCTACTTTTGGAGGCATAAAAATCAGTTTGGGATGCCACGTTTTATATTAACTTCTTTGAACTAGAGCTAATGAGCTCTAAGAGACTTATAACACACCTAAGACAGCTCAGCTACTTGTAGAAGCATAAAAATCAGCAAGATAGCTTCTGTTGCAGTGTTAGAAGCAAAAAGGTTTAATAAAAGGCAAAATAACAAACAGAAAAACTGAGCTAAATTCCAGACGTTCTTGCTCTTAGTAAAACTTTACAAAAGCAGTTAGTTTCTTTGTTCATGTCTTTTTCTAGTTAATTGCTCAAGCAAGACTTTCTAGCTTCTGTCCAATTAGCTATCCTTAAGTTTGAAGTGAAGTCTCCTAAGTCCTATGAGGTGTCTTTTCACTTAATCAAAGAGAGAAACTTCTAGACTTCTTTCCTTTTAAGGAGACAAAAGATAGTTTTGTCACTCCATCAGAAACACACTCCTACAAGGGAGACTTTTCAGATAATGGCATGGCAGAGCACTCAGAACAGCAGCTGTAGAACTAATGCCAATTTTTATAGATACCTGAGAGGGAAAAAAAACCCCAGAACTTCAAGAAAACAAAGAAGTGAATCTGCTGATATTGGCATAGCCTTCTTCCCCTTTTGAAGAATAGCAACGAGCAAACGAGGTAGTGCTTGCTTGGATGTGTCAGCTGGGTGGGTGAGAGCTCCTCGGCTCCTCGGATGGGCCAGGGAACAGACAACATCTCACAGGGCCAAGGACATACAGGACATCATGGTATTGTTTGGAAGGCAAAAATTTTGAGAAAATTACATTAACACGGCTTTAGATATGGCATTAGCACATACAAAAAGGGCTTTGTCAAAGCTGGGCCAGGCCATAGTGGCCAACATCTTGGTGATGGTGTAGATAAAAAGCAGAGCAAGCAGGGGGGCATTTGAAGGAAAAAAACAAAATCTCTGTTTTTGTCATCTGAGCCTTGAACTGGTAGCTATTTATCCTTAAGGAGACATCAGAAAAGCTGACAGTATGAAGGATCTGGCATAGAGATGTGTGGAGGACTGAAAGACAAATTTTTTTGGCCAAGAAAGATGAAGAAGAGATCATCTGAGGGGGACAAGGAACTTCTAGATGACATCTGAAAGAAAAAAAGATAGCAAAGGCAAAGGAGGCTGCGATGAAAGCAGGGGAGCTGCAGGAGATTTCAGGATAGTGCAATTAAAACTGCTGCCTAAAAATGGGCTCCAAATCTCCTGACTTACTTATTATTTTGGTTACTCCTTAGCCAAAATAGTCTTCTCTCCCACCTCCAAAAGACTGTCATGCTGGCTGGGAAACAGTGTGGGCTTTCACCCTTTGTGCATTCTTGCTCCCTCACCGTGGCACCCAGGTCATGCCAGCTCACAAGGGCGAGGTGTGGGGCTAGAGAACAAAGGAGGGGGGAAAAAACAGACCTTATCAGTGTAATCAAGTTACTTCTTTCATCTATAAATAATAACCATAAGTAATATAGCATAAAGTATATACATGAAACCATAAGTGATGGAGCACAGCTGTCAGTAAAACTAGATTGCACAAGGAAAGAGTAAACAACATAAACACACAGCAGACTGAGTGTGCTATTTTCAGGTTTATCTGAAGTTGCTCCAGTGTCCTCCTGCTTAGCCAACCACCCTTTCACTGTCCCCTCTCATTGTCTTGCAAGCTTCCTCAGCAAGGTCCGTCTCTTACATGCACTCTACCTTATAGAATGGCTTTGCATGGGATGAAGATACAGAAAAAAATAATTTTCACCATCTGCACTAATTCCCAGGGCCAGAAACACAAGAATCCAGCAAAGTCTTATATAAACATATTAAAAACATGTCATGAGACCTTTGTTACTCCGTGCAGATCTCTAGAAGCAATACGCATTATGGATAGCGTGTTTCTTTTCTAGCCCAGTTGAAGGCCCAGGACAAAGTGCTCAGATCTTTTCACTTGTGCTGGATTTAGGCATGCTGGGGATCTTTGCCTCCCAGGCTGGAAGTACTTTCCCTAGTATATATTGGATAAATATATATCCTGGATGTATACTGGGTAAATAGTGGATGATTACCACATCAGCAGCAGAAGGCTGCACAGTCCCCCTAAGGCTCCAGTGCTATTCATGTGTTGATGATGCCCAGCTCCCTCCCAGTTTGTTAGATCAAGGTCCTTCTCTACATGCAGACCAGGTCTGTAGGAGCACAGCTGCAGACATCACCTTGCCTGATCCTCTGCCACAAGGCACAGGAGTAAAACCAGGAAAAAAAAAACTGGAAAATTTTCCCAACCTCTTCTTTAAAATTCCTCAGTGGTGGCAACTCCATAATTTACTTGAACAATTTGTGAGCACATTTCGCTGCTCTTGTTTCCAGAAAGATTTTCCCCAATGTTTAAATATAATTTTCATTAATACCTTTTGAATTTAGCACTTCCTGTCCTATCAATTAGGCTATACCCTTGGCATTAGGCTTTGATCATTTATTGTTAACAGAGATTTCAATGGATTTATAGAGTTGTCAGACATGGTATTTGTGAACAGCTTTCAATTGGGTAATTAATCATTGCCTCTGTTTTCTGTTATTGTGATTCCAATTCTGCATGTGTATACATGATTGATTTTTAGACACACAAATGGTGCCATTAAAGACAATGACACTTGTGGATTTACAGCTGAGCACATACTTATAGTTTTGCAGAGTCAGGATATGGTAGTAACCATGTCATTCCATAAAAATCCTCTAATTTCAGTCCTGGAATTCAGTTATCTCAGGTCATAGGAAGTCCTTAAAACTAGAAGTGCTGAGAAGACATTATTGACATTCACTGCCTTTAAAAGTCAGTAACTGGCTTATGGCTACACCAAAATTATTATAGTGGTAATATTGTCTTGACAGACCATGTTGTTACATCCAGGATAACATGTGCAAAAGTAATTTTAAAAGTATCTGTACCCATAAAATATTTTTTATAAATATTATCTACTAGAGATTTTAAATATTGATTCATAGTAATTGCAAATTACAGTAAAAAAACTTAAAAATAAATATATTAATAAAGACTGGTTTGACCAAGACAGACATAATAATAGGTTATGACCTCAAATTAGAACTTCAAAGTGTTTGACTTAGGAGTATGCCTCAGTTTGCCCATTCCATGTGTTTTAATTAAGACATGTTCAGACTATTTAGGAGTGTTGCTGAGAGAAGTTATTATAAAACCATTCTATTGCTCTTTGAGTGAAGACTACTGCTCCATAATGAAATCGCACTAACTGAATGGTCTATTTATTGTCTTTTGTTAATATCTGATCAGAAATTTCAAATTTCCTGAGAATCCTAAGTTTTTAATGCTTGTGAAATTTGTTCAATTCATAATGTTGTGACAGATGCTATGAACAGTTATGAGATGAGGGGCAGATCCCTTGCTCCTAACATGAGGATATGTGTTAAACTCTGCGGGGGAAAACAAAATCCTGGAGAACAGCAAGGATGTCCTGAAAAGAGCCCTGATTATCCTTGCATTGGGCTCAGTAACTTCTCAGAAAATGAAGACCCTTGGATTAGAAAATTGCTAGAAAGGTCAAAGAACTGTTGATCTACAGGCTGGCTTATGCAGAGCTTGGGATATAACTCAAAGGTTCAAACCAGTGAAGGTGCCTGCCAGCACAGACAAGCTGCAAGAACTTGTGTTTCTGCTGCTTTTCTCTTTTCTGATTTTAAATGCAGGAGAAACCCTTGCCAACAAAGAGGGGCAACACCACCAGCATGCAGCAAAGTGCCAGATCTGTCCTAACCTCCTCAGGTTTGTGGGGTGAGAGCACATGATCAGTGTTGTTTTCTCCACTTTAAGGATGGGCAGCTGCAGTGGCTCTTGTGCTGAGGAGCTGCTCTGTTCTGCTCAGCCTCAGCTCCCAGGCAGCCAAGGGCACCAGGCAAAAGGCAATGTGCATTTCCCTGAGTTTCAGGGTGTGTCTCTGCTGGTGCACTGAAATGTGTGTGCGTGTACCTGTGCTGAACTTGAGAAAGCTCAGGAACAGACTATGCTGTTGTCTCTCAGAGCCCCACAGCACAGCAGCATCATGACACAAAAGCCCCTCACTACTCTCCTGCAGCTCCAGGGTGTTACCCTCAGGCAAAAATACCACAGCCCTTAGCTATGAATGGGGTTAAATATATCACTGAGGCTAAGGGATTAGAAGGACTCACTCCTGCCCTCGTCTTTGTGTAGCACTGATGGTGGCTGCAGGACACGCTGAATCTGCTGCAGTGGAGCTTGGGCTGAGCTCTTCACTTTCCTGACAATTAGACTGGAAACCACACTATGCTGATCATCTGCTCCCCTGATTACCTCACTGCAGGAAGGAGCTGAAGTGTGAGGGAGAAAATGCCATTTTTCTGCAGTCCTTCTCTGCCCCAGTGGTACTCTGACTTTTCACCACTCTCAGGGAGGACGGGATACTGCCATGCCAAGTTGATATACCCATGTAAAATACCAAATAAAGGCCATGTTTGCTTCTGTACCACCTTAGAAATAAAAGCTCTTGTTCTGGCCACAAATTATTTCACTCTTGTAAATCTCAGGTGCTGCCTGGGAGGTTGCAGCATCTCAGGTTTCCCTCTGGGCTCAGTAGAACCACAGGCAAAGATCCCCCATGCACTTACAAGGCTAAAAGAGTGAAATAACACGATGTGTTGTACAGGGTTTGGTAGACCCCACATCCTCCCATGTGCCACTGGGGAGTGGGTCTGCCAGCACCTCCCAGCTCACCAGCTTGCCTGCAGGACTCTGTGCCTTCCACCATAATCATGGCACAGAATCACACGGGATGCACAAATGTCATGGGGACCACCAAGTACAGCAGAAGCCCCACCACAGTCCCCCCTCCAGGAAAGCACTGGAAGCTGCCTGTCCTGCCAGCTCTGCAGCAATGCCAACCCCATGGGAATCACCCTTGCCAGAGAGATGGCCCATCCACCTCTGACATTCACTATCTCACTTTCATCCATGGCTTTCAATGACTCCATCTCTCTCAGCAATACAACATCTTAGATTTACAGAGTCTGATGCTGAGCTAACATCTCCTTGTGAAAAAGGGGTAAAGTTTGGGGAAAAAAAGCAGGCATGAAATGGAGAAGGATAACTGGTATTGCCTGTTAAGAAGGACAACATGCAAAACTGCATGAATGTGACACTGAAGGTGTGAGTGCAAAAGGGCAGGTAATGTGGAAGTTAGACCCCTCAGTTTTAAACAAGCAATAAATAATGAATTAAGTTTCGAAGTTGTAGTACAAAATACTCTGTGTGACATGACTTCTGTTCATGGATTACTTTGGTATGCATAGTTGGGGCCAGAAAGAAAATCACTTGGAGATCTCTGTTAAAATTTCTTCTTCTTTCACCATTGCTTTATCTGCTTTTATTCTGGTGTCATTTATACTTGTCTTTTTCTGGGCAATCGTGACACGTCATCCACACAAGGTGCAAAAGCAAAACAGTCTCCCAACTTTAGACACCAATGTTCACTAATAAACAACTGAGATTTTTCAAGTGAGCTGCACAGTGCTACGTGCTTCATTTGGGTACGTTGGATCCAACCTTGCTTTGGTTAAAGAGGTGTTTAATTAAAAGGACAAAATGTTAGCAATTCAGTAAATATCACATTAATTTAGAATCATGTCATAACTAAATGTGCATTAATGAAAGATTCATAAATTGCACTCATAGTTGTTACTTTAAAGATTGCTTTGCTCTTTTGAATGATTATGCAGTGGTTGCAGTTTGTCTTATTTTGCAGAGGCTGCCCTGCTCATCAGCAGCCATCACATTGCAGAATTTGGGGTTCAGCAGCCCCTCCACTCTGGCTGCCATTTGCACCTTGGCACTGCAATGCTGCCGTGTTGCCTGCAGCATTCCCCAGTTTGCCTGCAGGACCCTTCCCAGTGCTCCCGGTGCTCCCAGCAGTGCTGTGAGGAGCCGATGCCGTGAGCAGTGGAAATGGCTGCTGGTGAGGAGAGAATCCTGAAGGTGCTAACAGTGGCATCATAATGAGTGTAAGGCACTTATGTATGGGCTTCTTAATGCTGCTCTCCTGGAAATATCTGACACAGGCATGCCTCTTTCCACCAGGAGTTTGCACCACCCTACGACATCCCAGAAGAAGTGTGAGCTATAAACACTGCTTGGTTCAATAGGTTAGCTCTTCAGTTCTCCAAAATTTAAATAATTCTCTAGTAAATCCCATCTGTTATTCAGAGCAATTTCTCTGAATCCCATTGGTTTCACCCCTATTATTTCTCCAAGTTCCACTGCGCGTGGTGAGTCAGCATGGTCTAAAAGGCTGAGCATGAAGAGCCAGAAATGAGACATTTTTCCAGGAGGAAAAGTACATAAGCAGGATGTCCTTTCCAGATGCTGAGTTAGGAAATTTCATCTTGCTTAGCTAAATTCCCCCTGCAGTTTCTGGAAGGTGCAAAATTTTTCTTTATGTTCTGTCATAAACTCCTCTTCTGTTCTGCACTGCTGAGTACTTACCTCCAGCTCCAGGTTACATTTCAGTGGTAAGCAGAGTCCTATTGGTTTGTGTATCTTTGTGTTTCTTTGTGCTTGGAGGTCCCTCTCCATAAAAGATGCTGCATAAAGTGTAAACTGTATTTTAGTATTATGAGCACCATCACTTGCAGGGGAAGCTCTAAATATATTTCACACTCGTTGTAGCCTATCAAATTAATGTAATGATGAACATTAAGGCCTTTCAAAAATCAGCTGAAGGATGTAATCTTTTTTTCTCAAATTCTTAGAGAATGGAATAAATCCATATGCAGAGATAGTCCAAAAAGCCCCATTTTAGTCTCCCTAAGATCTCTCCCTCTAAGATTTTTTTTTGCTCTCTTTCTTTTCCTTATAAAGTATGAAAAGACAGGTAGTGGACGAGATTTACACTGTGGCCAGGTTGTGGCAGAAAAAGTCACCTCTGGAATTCCTCAGTGCAATTTTCAAAGGTGGAGATGTGTGATTTGGGTAAAAAAAGACCTCATCATTCATTCATGAAGAAGATGGAGCTGGTCTCTGATATCAGTGCATGGTGACTGGCCGAGAGACAACAGGAACACGTTGCAAATGTGACATTGCCACATTGATATAATGAGGAGAATTTCCCCACACTGAGGCAGTGCCACAGGCTGCCCAGGAGGTTGTGCAGCACCCATCCTTGGAGCTTTGCAAGACTTGGCAAGAGAAATCCCCAAGCAGCTGATCTGACCTCATGGCTGAGCCTGCTTGAAGGTGGTTGGGTGAGGATCATGCTGAGGTCCATTCTAACCTGAATTATGCTGTGACTCTGTAGAAATTTTCCTGGCAGAAGCAGTAACAACTGCATCAATAGTCATGGCTAAGCAGACTGCCACATCATGTTTACAAAAAATATTTTCTGGGATGGGGAAGATTTCTGAATAATTTTCGTTCTAAAATCCCTTTTTGCAACTTGTCCAAACTTGCTAAGGAAAAAAAAAGTTTTCCTATGGGCCGAAAAAAAAACCTGTTTGGAAATTGGTTTGCATGGAAAGAGGGGGACAGCTAGAAGAAAATCAAACATCGGGTGCTCAGCAGGTACTAATTGGGTGGTTAGTTGTGAAGAAACTGTTTCCCTCAGGTACTGAGATAAGGCAGCACACAAATGACTTGAAATATGGATGTGACCCAATACCTCCCTTTTAATTCAATCTTTTTCCAGCCCATCGCTGGAATTTACACAACGTTTTATTGACTATGGTATCAGAAGCTATCAATTTGCTGCAGCCTCATAAAAATAAAATAGTGATACAGAAGAGAAACTGCTGTGTCAGACACACTTCAGCTATTCCCAGCTTTCCTCGCCCCTTCATCTACCCTCTCATCATAAACATCACTATTCTGTTTGCCTCTTGCTTCTCCTCACCATTAAAACAGGGAACCAAAACCACAGCCCATAGGCTGTTAACATAAGATCCAGAAATGTGTCAAATATTTGGTGTTTGAAATATTTCTTGGCTCCAACTAGTAGAAAGGAACAAACAAGAAAGCAAATAGCATAAAATCAGGTGTGTCTGTGGGCAAGAGAGAGATAAAAGCACGGCTATATATTTAAAATGGAGCAAGAGTGTTTTCTCACACCATGACTGTTTTGGTAATCACCCATTTTAACACATATTAGTGCAAACAGCGGTGCAAAATTCATATAGGTGGTGAAACATAAATAATACTTTTTAATTAAAAAATTTAGAAGGGTTTGGAGTTTTTTTTTCAATGAGTTAAATGCATTTTGCTTATCGTGCTTGATCCCTTTCGACATTAGTATATCCCAGGGACCAGTAACAGGATGCACAGTAATAATTAACCTTTTGGTTTAATTCTGTGTGTATTAAAACCACCTTTTTTGGTGAATTCAACAGTGATTTTTGGAATAATACCTTTGGTTTTGCCCTGAAAATCATATACTTTCAGCAACACTGATGCTGTTTACTGCACAGCTTGCATGGTCACTCATCAAAGACAGAGCATTTAACAAAAAAAGTAAGATAGTTTGGGTTTGGAGTAGTTATAGTGTTTCTGTTGTAACTGTGCAAAGTGGTTCTAGTAAAATATATTTAGTAGTGGGAGCTGCAGGTATTTGGACAAAAATTATGGCCCTGTGTGGCTTGATGCCATGAGGAACCACAACATATTTTTTTTCCATAAGGAGACAAAATGTTTAGGACAAAAAACAGGATGAGATCCTACAACTGCAATCTTCCCCAGGAAGTTTCAAGTCATTCACTATGGCATTTACTGACAAGAATTGTTCCCATAAGTGTATGCCCAAAAGATAAACTTTATGCTGTATGCCAACTTTATGATGTGATAAAAGTTTGGGTTTGAGGTACCTTACTGATTATCTATTAGGTGGAAGAAAAAGAATAAAACAACCAATTAAACAGTAGCTCTTGCATCTGTATCTTAGCTAACCTGGTAATTGAAAAATGGCCCAAATTTTTCCCTCCCCCACCCATTTCCATGTAGCATTTCCAGAACTCTGTCCAAGAATATCACTATATGAAAAAAAACCCCATCATCTCAAAATTATTAAAATCTCTGTGGGAATTCATGATTAATTTTAAGGCCTGGCAGATTAAAATACATTATTATGTACACTCTAGTGCATCCTTTCAGATATTTTCAGAATCTGATTTTGCTCTCTTGATACACACCAATGATTCTACATGTATCTAGTAGATTGCAAGGAATAGATTAGCATTAAAGAGGCAGTATTGTGTTGTTAGGTTGTTATGTGTAACTTGTGCTCATACATTAAGAAAAATGTAGCTGGCATTCCCTTGGACATGACCAGACCCCTTAAAAAAAGGAGAGAATTAATAGTAGTTGGTTGTAATGCATTTGTAGAGCACTTCTGAAATTCTGACCTTTAGTACATTAACTGGCTGTTTTTACCCAGCTCCCAGGTAGAGTAAGATCTACAATTCCCTGTTTAGGGAATGGAAATAATGGATTTATTAGTAGGATTTGTTAAACTTTTGATTCCTGAACATTCTGCCTTTAGCTCTGGACCTACCTTTCCAATGATTCTATTGCTCTAAGCAGCAAAATCCACAGCATTCAACATCAAGAAGACAGAAGAAGGTGGGTTTTATTTGGGACAGACTGACCATTTGCTCATTAGTGCAGTCATTCATTCACAGGTCATGAATGTTAAGGTTCCCACTTTGTCCCCTGCAGCTCTTCTATTTCTGACTAGAAATCTGAAGACCCTTTTAGCATCAATGTTCCATCATTCAGAAACATCTTTATCCTCCATCCTGACCAGGTAAGTAGAAGTTTTCTCATGTCATTCTAATGTAATTATGTTTGATGCTCTTCCATGATCCACTTACAGCTTGGCCTCGACCTGTGTGAGCTGTGGGCACATGGGCAGGACAAAGGACTCTGACAGCCTTGTGGCTGACCCTGCAGTCTCCTGTTTGTGTGCTCAGATGTGACACAGGGCTCAGGATCAGACCCAGCTGACCTGTCACCACAATTCCCACCCTTTTCCCTGGCTCTGTTAGGAAGATATTCCTTCCCTTTCAAGTATTTTCTCCCTAGGTACTGCATATATGGCTTCGCTGAAATAACTGGTGTTTTGCACCCATTGTCCCATCAATCAGACCCTCCTGCAGCAGAGATCTCTGCAGGTCAT
Source organism: Serinus canaria (assembly GCF_022539315.1). Lineage (NCBI taxonomy): Eukaryota > Metazoa > Chordata > Aves > Passeriformes > Fringillidae > Serinus > Serinus canaria. The sequence goes on along the minus strand of NC_066315.1, from coordinate 108,803,081 downwards.
TATTTAACATGGCCACAAATGTCATGCCATCTGCAAACTCTTTCATAATGATTTTATCTTTTCTTCCATGTCACTGATAATGTTAAATGATAGACAGCCAAGAACCAATACCTGCAGAACCCTAGCAGCAACCACAAACACAATGATGATTGTTCCTTATAACTACACCTTGAGGCTCATCTTTTAACTAACTTTGATGCATTTAACATGAGCCACACTGGTTTTCTGTTGCTGTACTGTGTTAATCAAAATACTTTGAATAAACAAGTAGAATACTTCACAGAACTTCATGTATACTACCTCAGTGTAATTATCAATTAAATTAGCAATCTCATAAACATCTTAGGAAGATAGTTTTACAAGAACAGTTTTCTATAAAACCATGTTAATTGTCACTAGTTAAACTACATTATCTATCAATCAAATTCTCTGTCAATAGTCCCATTTCAGAGCTCAGGACTAACAGCAGACTGGGAGGCCCAGAGCTAATGAGACCATAGTATTTCCTCTTCTTTAAACACTGGCAAAATGCTGTCTTTCTGTTTCTCCTCTGCAACATCTGTCTTGTTTCAAAAATTACTAAAATCAGTCTAAAGGAACAAATCTACATCAAACATCTCTACATAAAACACCTGATAATTTTAAATATTTAGCATTTAGAATGCCTGTCTGTAATCAGCATTACACATTGCTGGGAATGCTGAAAAACAGTTCAGCAACAGTTTCTTATTGCTTGGATATACTTCTATTTTCTTACCCTAAACGAAAAAGACACAATTTGTGAATGTTTCCACCATTTTGTATTATAAATGTTTATTCTAATGGCTTAATCTTCCTCATTATAAACCTCCTTCAAGTAAATTTTTTTATTATTTTAAGTCTAAAAAGATTCTTCTTTTATTTTTATCTTAATTTTTTATCTGTAAATTTCCTCCTGCTCACTAGCTTGGATTCCAGGTTTTTTCATTTTCTGCTTAATGTATGTTCATTAATATTGGCACCTCATTTTATAACTTTTTCCTTTTTGTTTCAGTGTTTATAGTGCTTTTATTTCCATCCTTCTTAACTCATATGGCCTTTCTTTCTGGACTTATGTGAATTTGGTGAGATAACAATTTCTCAAACAGTTTGCAGCTACCATTCATATTTTCTGCTTAAATTACACAGCTCAGATATTTTAGGCTGTGTAAAATACACCTTTCCTAAAGCAACAAACAGATGTATTCGGGGTTGGGCAGTCTTCTGTTTTCACATAACAAACACAGCCAATTTACAGTCCTGAGCAGTTGTCAGGTTTTATTTCAGACATAAATTTCTTTTCTTCTATTAGATGAATTCCTGTATAACTTTCACCATGTTGGATACAACCAACATGGGGTTTTTTGTTGTTCTGTAAGTTACAAAGCTGTCATCCATGCTTTTAAAAAATTCCAAGGACATTTTAGTTCTACCAGCCAGAGACTTCCTGCACATGTCAATCACACTGAAGTCTGTTCATGTAATATAGCTTTTTTCCTCCTACATCTTATATAAAGTAAGATGTATAAAGGAATGGCCATCCTGTTCTCTTGAGTGATTTGGAAACCCAGAGAAGTTGTCAATGTGACTTCATCTTACTCTGTATCTGCTTTTGGTCATAGCATTTGAGATAATTTCCTTCAGAGCTGCCAATGACTCAGAAGCAAGTAGTGGTGTAGTTGATGCTGAGTGCTTTTCTTCTTCTTCTTCCTTTGCTCATCTGGCTCTTCCTAAAAAAAAAAACAAACAAAAAAAACCCCAACCAACCAACTGAAAACCCCACAAAAAAACACACCTGAAAATTTGAATAAAAGCAACCAAAACAAACACCCAATACAAACATAAACCAACAATAATAAAAACCAACAAAACAAAAAAAAAAAAACCTTATCAAACCAGGCATGAAATTATTTTTATTTCATAATAACCACCCAGTCAAATAAAAGAGTTATTTGGGTTTGAAAATCACAGTTGCTTTATTGATTCACAGAATCATTTTCTACATAGTATTGCTTATAGACTCAGGACATTCCCAAGCCAGGAGAAGTGTCCAACATGTGCTTTCATTTCGTTGCAGAAATGTATAAGCAAGAGCAAAACACAAGACAATGCAGAATCAGGCTAAAATGGGAGTAAATTACACACCCTGTTGTTTTCAAAGGTGTCTCCTTTTCCAAGTGCCTCAGTCCCTGGCATCCGAGCAGCATGAGAGCATTTGCACAATCAGAGGCACTGCACATCCCATTCCCACTGTAACTTACTAAGATCTCTCAGTCTGGAGTTCATTCCCTCCTCTCTCAACCTTAGGTGCCTCGGGGGTCGAAGTCAAGCACTGGCCATGTGGGCTGCTCCTCCAGTTCCTACCCATGAGCTCCAATTAGACATTGTTTTTGCTGGTGTGGCTGTTTTCTTCTCTACACTTCAATGCACCTGCTTCTGTGAAGCAGAAATGGTGAGAATAGTGGGTGTGGAGAGAGGATTCTGTGAGGACACCCTAAGGGACGTGAGCTATAAAAATGTGATGATGGAACATGCTTCTGCAGGTCCAGCGGTACCTTCTGAAAAATGTATCATGTTGCCTGCTGTGAAGGTCAGGAGCACTGATGAAATTTTGCATCTTATAGGCACTAATCTATTGTTAAATATGAATTTTTTGTTTCTTTCTCTCTTTGTTTGCTTCCCCTTACCTTGCAGATGAGTTATGTTTGTTTCTTAGTCAGTGCAGCTCTGAATAAAACCTCTCCTTCCTCTGACACTTTTCTACTTGCCTGAATCTTGGAGTTCAGTTGTGCAGCCTCAGGACTTCCAACCATCCCCACAGCTAAGCAGGTTCAGCAGCTTCATGTCCTGTCAGCCTCCCAAAATGACTCGGTTAGCTGCATGGGCAGACAGAAATAACACGCACCTCTTCAATCAGAGGAATAATGTATGGATCTTTAAATAAGCGTTGGAGAAACTACTCTGCAAGGCATCAGATATTGGGTTAGAACAAATGTGTGACTCTTGCTCACTACCCAGACCTGAGACTTGCATCCCTACTACAGTTGTTAAAAGAAAACTAAAGAGCAGGTTGATGGGCTGGTGCAGTATCCTGCACCACAAGGCTCAACTCCTCAGCAGCAACTACAGCAGAAATAGAGAATAAGGAAAAACAATGAAATTGCAGGGCAGTTGTATAAGATCAGTCTAGACACAGGAGAGAGAATAAAGTCAACAAACAGAGGTCATGGTCACTTCTGGAGATGTATCTGAAGGTTTGTTTTGGAAGTAAATTTCAAACTTACTGAAAATCTCTTTCTTATTTTTTTATTTTCTTGGTTATGTGGGTCAGAGACCGAAGAAATATATGTAAGAAAGTAAGGCAAAATTGAATGTAATTAGTCACAAAATGGAAATGAAGGTTTAGAAGAGAATCACATGAGAATCAGCCAATAATATTTAAAATCACTTTCATTTCCTAAAAAAACAACTGGCATTGGTGTATATTTTACTGCCCTTGACACTCCTTTTTACTAAAAAAAACCCAAACCTGCAAGAACTCAAGCAGTTTGCAGTTTCTGTTCTTTCCTTAACAATATAAATAGCAAATTTTTTCCTGTGTAGAAAAGCCTAAACCATCTCACTGCACCATTTGTCCACTGCACCTCAACAGCAGGACTATCTCAGCTTCAGAGAGACCTCCCCTTCCTGCCAAACATGTGAGACCACAGCTTCTCCACCAAGCTGTCCATACCTGGGTGGGAGGTACCATTGTTTTGTGCTGCTGCTTTGCACCAAAACTGAACCCTTTTTGTCTGCCAGGTAGGAAGAAGATTAAATATACAGCATCTTCAGGGACTCAGTAGGTACATTTAGTGCTTAGCAGCTTAAATATCTCCACAAGGAGTTTCATCCTGGGTACTTATCTGCCAGTGACCCAAATGGACTAGAGAGGAGGAACTTGGGCATGGAGGAGGCCAGGGTGTGGAAGTTACAGTACTCATGTCAGGAGGTGATCAGAAAGCTGATGCTGTGCACTTTCCTGCTCCTCAGTGAACTGATTCACTCTGAATGGTTCATTTATTTATGTGACCATCAAGGGGGAAAAAGTCTTTAATTGCAGGCTCCATAATGTGTTCTTCACATTAAATTCCAAAGTGCTGATTTCAGTGGATTCTCTTTAGAGGTCCATATAGTTTTGTTGGTGAACTGTGCTCATTCTTTAACTCTCTTGGTTTTGTTGACATTATATTTTTTATAACACTATAAATCACCTTTGGAAGGCAGCTAACTGTTATTATTCCGTTAGTAGAGAGGAAAAACAAGTTTTGACACTAAAAATAGTGATATACATTTGCCCCAGTGCAATCTATGTAGGAATAAAATATAACTCAATATAGAAATGAGAAATAAATTCCATACTTTGAAGTAAAGATCATCTTCTTCAGCCCTAGTGTTCGTATTTTGGCAAAGGTAGATACATTTCTTTTTCTCATCTCTCTTTCCACCTTTGAGCAAGTTGGGGTTTTTTGCCCCCCAAAGACACTATCTTTCCAGGTCTTACAATTGCTTTTGTAGCTGTTCTTACAATAAGAGGTACAGTGCAAAAAAGGCCACCCAAAAGTTTACTCTCTTTCAGTGCACCCAGAGATCAGTCTCAAGAGTGCAGAGACCTTCATGAGGTCTAAAACAAAAAGATCAGTCTTGGAAGTCAGCTTTTCCAAATGTTAGAGATTACTTCTTCAGGAAACAAAGTCCTGCCAAGGATTTCTCTGACACAAGAATGTTTTTTATGTGAGTAAATTTGTTCACATCTCTCTCCCAGAAACCCACGTGTTGTGTATGACACATGACTCATCTTCCAGGTTGTGAACTACATTTCACCCCTCTTTTGGAGATGCTTAACTCATGGGTGATGGTGAAAAACAGTAAGGTGAACTTGCCTTGCAGCCCAGATTTTAAAAGCATAATAACTCTACTTTTTAGATAGTCAGAGCTTAGTGAACCATTGAAAATGACCCAGTTCATTGAGCACAGCCAAACAGATGGAATTCCAGCCTTGCCATGCTTGGGTGACTCTCTGAACAATACAAAATCTTCCTTAAATCTGTCTCCACCAAACTTCCTGCCTCATGCACATCATATTTGGGTGCATTTTGGTCACTTGTCAGTTCAGATCACCATGTCTTGAGATACAGTAGGTGGCAAATTGTTGGTCTATTGTTAGGGGCTTTTTTTCCCTACAGCTTCTAAAACTTTGGCTGTTTTGTTTCAGGCTTTAAAAACAAGCAAAAAAGAAAAAAGGATCCTATAGTATGGTCTTTGTTGGAAAAGGCTCTGGTCCCTGAAATGCAGTGACTATTTTCCCTTTTTTTCATTTGGCTTTCCTACCACTGAATGCTGACAAAACATATTTATTGCTCTTTTGTGATTTACAGCAAGCTCCTTGCTCAGCAGCTCTAAAGGACATGGTGGCCCTGTGGCCACCAAAGAGTACCACTTGTGAGCTGCCTTCTGCAGCAGGAAAATGAGGGAGAAGATAGAGTAATTATGGCAAAAGTAAGCATAAATAGTCAGGAGGCTGCCATCACTTCCTGTGGGGTAAGAGCAGAGGAAGATGAAGGATGGAAGGCTTAGAGTAAGGTATTGATTTGCTAAATCAGTGCTGAGCATGGCAGAGACCTCCTCTTGGAGCCTGAGTACTGTGTGTTTTCCTAAGACCAAATTGTCCAGGGCTCTGCTGCTCATGGACTGGCAGCAATGAGCAAGCCTGGTTGAGGTGGGCTTCAAGTTAAGTGCAGGAATCTGTGCTCAGGAGTAGTGTAGGGTGTAAATCTTCCACCATGCCTGAACACTTGGAAAAAGAGCTCAATTTCAAATTCATTTTGAAGTACCTTTAGAAAGCTCTCTACCCCTCTTGCTCAAAAAAAGTAGTAGAATCTCAGCATTTGTTTCTGTTCTAGTGAACTGGAGTTGATTGAATAGATACTGCTTGGTGTCCTGGTTTTGTCTGGGATAGAGTTTCTCTCCTCTCAGTAGCTGCAACAGTGCTCTGTTTTGAATTCAGTATGAGAATAATGCTGATAACACCCTGATGTTTTAGTTGTTGCTAAGTACTGCTTACCTTGAGCACTTATTTGCCATTTGGGGTTAAACAATGGCACTTGGGAAAAGAAAGACCCATACTAGTACATCAAGGGGTAACTAAGAAAAAAACACCTGCTGAAGCCATTCAGCCTGGGCTGTATCAAGTCACAGAGCTGTGGCATGAAGAGAGAAATACTCATCCACTGTGCAAGGAAAAGGCATCATCTGAAATAGAGAGGTGACTAAAATGCAAGAAAAGGAGCATGGTCAGGGCAGGCATAGACAAGGGCTGGAAGGCTCGGGGGAATGAAGATCTTTTTGTATGTGAGACCATAGGGCATTAATTTTGTGTGAAAAACAAAGGCCCTGAAGAGATATTTCTCCTTTGGCTGTGTGCATCCATAAGGCAAGTAAAAAGATAAACACAGGGATGGAAAAGAGTGTACAGTGTAGGCAGAATGTGTATAGCCTGATTAGGAGGGCTTCTACTCAACTAGAAGGTGGCTCTGAAACACTTGAAGAAAGCTCACTGGCATCCTGCTAAACTGGCGTGAGCAAGACCAAGCAGAGCTCAGTGGGTATATCTGGCATGGCTTCATGTAAGGGGGGCTACCTGGCCCAGGGGTCATTTCTCAGGTAAAGATGCCTGCACCTGTAACTAGTACTTGGTATTTATCCTAGGAGACATCTATCAGGTGTGAAGACAAAATCTTTCCTCTTTCCAGGTTGGTGGGATGGCCCTCTCCCAAGGCAATGCAGCCAGGTTTGTCATCTACCTTTGCTATGCCCATTTGACAAATGAAGGGCTGTTATTCAAATGCTTTCCACCTGCACCTTGTTCACTGTCTTTTCTTTAGGAACCCATTCCTGAAGCCTGTGCAGCAATGGGGGACAGTAGAGGTACCTGTAATCCATTAACCCCGGCATCAATAATAGTGGTAACAGCGTCCTTGGCACGTGGGCAAGTCCCTATCTTCCTGAAAAGGTTTTAACCAATTTGTACAAGTGCCTCCCTCTTGTGTTCCTCTGTGTATGTGCACCAGCTAGGTCACAGATAGCTCTCTGCATGCAGACAGCTGCAGCCACACCTGTAATGGCCCTGTTCATCACAGCCTTGGTCAGCAGCCCCTCCTCTGCTGGCATCCAGTGCTGAGTCATGAGCACATCTGCTCCTTTCCAGGGAGCTGGCACACATACCTGCTCTATTACCTCCTGGGTGAACCAAGAAGGGAAATAAAATGCAAAGATCTTACTGATCATCAAAAACAGTAACTCACATGAGAGGAGCTCTCCTCTGGTAGCTGTCAGCTCACACTGTAAAACACTTGAGGATGCTCCAGTGCCTGGGTGAGGTTTATATCCATCCCCTGAATTCTCCAAATACTCCTTTTTGGGGTACTCTGGGATTTACTAACACTAGGTAAGCCACACCATAACCCTATGGAAGGCATAGATCACACAAGTTTGTAACCATACGCTGGCCAGATGGGATGCTGGGGTAGCCTGACTACTGCCTCACAAAACCCTTTTCTGTCCTGTCTCAGCCAGGGCAATTGCCAGCAGGCTCTCCTGGCTCCATGCAGCCCCTGAACCTTGTAGCAGGCACCCTGGAGTCCAGGGGCAGCCATCCCCTGGCCCCCACCATCAGCACAGATGGGGTTTGACTCGCTGGCTCATAGCCCCTTCGATGGGCTGTCCTCACTGGGAAGAGGGCAGGGCAGGCACTGCCAGCCACCCTGGTCTGGAGCACCTTCCCCTCTTGGTAGGTTGCATATTCTCTGCTAAAGGCAAATAATCTTTGTTAAGCCTCTGCCCTAGCCACAGTGGCATCCATTTAACCAATAGAGAGAGGCAAAAAGCAATCATCTTGTGTGATCCAGCGGGAAGCTGGACAAGGAGAAACTACTCACAATATATTAATGCCTGGCTTGAGCCTAGTAAGTGTTATAATTAGGTGGCATTAATTAGTGCTGGAAAAGACTGTCATGTTTTATACCAAACCTTCAGCTAAAAGACAGGAGCAGAATACTTTTCTTGAAAAAAATTCCATGTATATTTTCTTGTTTTACTAGTAGGGATTTTTAATCAGTTGAATGAACTTGTATGTACTAGTTAACTTTGCTGGAGTTTAGTGGTTGTATTTAAAGCAGATTTTATCCTAGAATGATATTAATTTGATAGGATCCCTGATCTGTAAAACCATTGGTTATCTTGGTCTCTCCTGATAAGAAAAAAAAAGTGCCGAGGGTTTCCAGTTGGTGAGCACATTTGGGCAGAATCTTTCACACGTCACAAATTGCAGATGGGAGGCAGTGATCTCGAACATGCAGTCACATTGCGTGACCATCTGACACCTTCCATTTAGAAAAATAATACTTTCCTCACAGCATACGCTCCCTGCTGCAACCAGCACCAAAAATTATGCCTGGGAGAGCTGTTCCTCCTAGACTAAGGTCTTAAATATTTCTTAGGCTGCTTTTAAAAGATTCATGCAGCAGCACCACCTCGCTCACATCCTGCTAAACCAGAGAAAATACTGAAATTCTTCCCCAGACGGTGTTAATCACAAAATAGCTGAAAAGAACAAAAGGGGGAAAAAGACAGCGGGAAAATTATATACTCACACTAGCAGAGTGAACAATGGAAGGCTCTTGTATGTGTAATTCAAACATGTCCATGTAAAACATTGCATGGAGTTATTTCCTATTGCTACCAGTTTCTCAGCTGCATAAAATCACGTAACTATGTGGAAGTTCAGCTTTCAAATGCCTTGGTTTTGTGGATAATTCCTTTTGACAATGTGGTGTACTGATGTTCATTCATTTGAAATAGCAATGACCATTTCAGGGTGTCCTTTGCTATATATTGAGGTGTCAGTAGTGATAAAAAAAACCTTTACTGTTTAAGGACAAATCTATGTGAATTTATAGGGTGACATCTCACTCTAGCCTATTGTGTCCTCTTTGTTACCAGGTCCCAGAAAAAAGCAAGAATAAAAATTAACCAATGCTCGTTCTTTCTACCTAAATTACAAGGCTGACTAGGAATATACATATTAACCCACATTATTATCAGCTGTAGCTTGGTGTGACCTGAACCAGGAGGCAACTCCTTCTGTTCTGCCTGAAGAGTGTAAAGACTAGACCATGTTTTCCTATTCATCTGCCTTGTTGATGTGCCCCACAGCCACACCAGCCAAGTATTAAATTGAGACCTGTGAAGAGAAGGTGCCTGTTTACTGTTAAAATGTTGGTGTTTTCCTAGAGGGTGGGGTGCTGGCTGATTGTTGTACTGGTGACATTTACCAGATTGATAGGAGGGCAAACATCTCACCTCATTCTGGACAGGGATACTCCACTCTGGCTGCTGTGCATGTCACATGAGCCACAGAAAATCCCTGCAAGAACCTCTCACATCTACCTAGCAGGGCTGAGTCAGGACCCAGGACATGTCTCCTCCCAGTGCTCTAGCAGGGACTCTTCCAGCTCCCAGCAGTTTTATTGGCAGCTATGTGTCACTGCAGATTAGCCATCCTGAACCCCCCATGCAGAAATATGAGTGTTGCAAACTCCCATCATGCATAAACAGCAATTAGTGTCTGCCACCATGGGCCAAGTGTGAACTCACGACCAGAGAAGAAAGGCTCTATCTTCTTTCCCATCTTCCACATCCAGAAGATGTGCCAGAAGCACTGCTGAGGCCACACCTTGGCACTGGCGAGGCTGCACCTTGAGGGCTCTGTCCAGATCTGGGTGCTTACTACAGGAAAGACAGTGATGTGCATGTCCAGAGAAGGGCAGTGAAGCTGGCGAAAGGTCTAGAGAGTTTCATGTGAGAGAGATGGGCTTGTTTATCCTGGGGAAAAGGACTCTCGGGGGAGACCTTATCACTCTCTAGCACTGCCTGAAAGGAGGTTGCAGTCAGGTGGGGGTCAGTCTCTTCCCACTGCAAGCTACAGGATGAGAGGACATAGCCTCACTCTGGACCAGGGTGGGTACAGGTTCAACATCAGGAAAGGGTGGTTAAGCACTGGAATGGGCAGTGTAGGAAGCTGGAGTGACCATCCCTGGAGTTGTCTAGAAATGACTGGATGTGGTGCTTAGTGCTGTGGTTTAGTTGGCATGGTTGTGTTCAGTCAAAGGTTGGACTTGACCTTGGAGATCTTTTTCAGCCTTAATGGTTCTATAATCTCATCAATGCCCCAAGCCCCAGACTGGCTCTTCGAGACCCAGTTTGAGCGATTAAATTCTCCAAGCTCCTGTCTTGTACTTTCCAGCTCAGGTCTCTATAGACTTCATCCTTCCAACAACATCCTCTCCTGCAAGGTTTCCCTTGCTATGCTGCAGCTGCACCACTTTCACAAGGCACACATGACTCAGTGCATGGTGTTACCCCCTGCCTCTCTCCTGGTAGGAGGTGGTGAGCTCCCTCCCTGGCAGAGCCATGTGTGCTGCACCTCTGGTGCTGGGCTTGCATGCAGTGTGCAGTTTGTGTGTCTACAGCAGGATCCACAGGCAAGGAAAGCACTGTGCATGGAAGTTGGGAGGACAAGGAAGGACTGGTTCATGGCTAACAGCCAAGTGGGCATGAAGATGTGCAGCTGCCTAATCCCTCCTCTAACCCCCACTATGGATTGCACACCATGGCAGCCAGTGCCAGCATCTCTGCTTCCTTTCAGGGGGGGTGTCCCCTGTGTGGTGTTTGGCTGCACAGAGGCCCTTCCTGCCCCTTCCACCAACAGCCTTGCTGGACTGTGCTGGTGCCTTCTGGCACCACAATCAGCTGCTCCATCTACCCACGTGGTCACAGACCTTGCACAGCATTGTGGAGAGCAGGGGCTGCAGTTTTAGGGTGTTGCAGGACTGGTTCACCTTGGGCACTGAGACAAAAACTTTTCCCCTTGGAGCTAAAATTATCTGATTCTGAAGTGTCTCACTCCTGGGATTATTTAAGCAGAATATGGACTAAACCCTTTCATTTTAACAGTTTATAGGCACCTGTATAGATCACCACAGACTGTGACTGTTGCCTTGTAAGGAACACAGGCCTCAGGTTTTCTTCCCAAAAGCAAAGACCAAGTGGTGGCCCTAATGTCCATCACAGGAAGAAAAAATCTAATGACTTTCCAGAATAAGCTCTCCTCCCCAGTGGAGGAGAGCTGCAGGATGAAGCCTGGGGATAATTAGAATGGGAGCCAAGTCTTCCCTGTGGCTCAGGACAGGCTACGTTATTTTGGGGCAGAGGGTTGGACACCCAAACCCCAGACTTTTCCACCTTGAATCCCACTTTTCTGACCTATTAGATTAAAAGTTGAGACCTGCTTCTAATGTCTCATCCTTGTGCCTGCCAGGAGTCATCACTGTGTGTGGATCAGTAAGGCTGAGCCAACTGGTGAACTTGTCTCATTATCTCCTTGCCGAAAACTTACAAGCGTTACTTATTCTTGGATACTTGTAATTTTTATGCTTTTCCTACGCAGAAAATCAGCTCAGGCATAGCAGAGCTCAGAGCACAAACCCATCTTTTGGCATTAACTTATCCTGGGCTGGCTGTCATTTTACAGTACTTGCACAAAAGGAGTAACTAGCAACAGCACTTGCAAATCATAGATTATATTGTATTGGTTTAGCTCATATTGTTTGCCTTAAATTTATATTGTGCTTTAAATGTCACCCATTAAAATTATTAGGGCAAGCTTTGCCCTCAGTTTACAGCCCCTCTTCCCAGGAGCTCATAAGAGAAGCTGCTGCACAGTTGTCCTCACCTCATTTTGGTTGTGCTGTAGAAGTCAGAGAGAGTATCCAGAGAGCTGTAACATGGCCTTGAGCTGTTTCACTTCCAGAGATTTCAGTTTGTAAACCCAGGTACCAAACCAGGCAAAGTGCCTTAGAAAGAAGCATTTCCTTTCATTCACCCCCACCCTAAATTCTCGTCTTCTGTTTGGGTGCAGTTATTCAAAAGGGATAAGGGACCAGAAAGCCCCACCTTGTTTTTGGCAATAGGTTTTTATGAGTTCCCATCTAAGCCTAAGGAAGGCCATTCCTTTTTCTAGGAGAGTACTTAATTAATGTATTCCTTCTGACTGTTGTTATTCTGTCTGATGTGTTTCTCTGCATTTTTCTGTCTGTCCTCACATTTCCCCTGCAACACAGTTCTTAAATAGCTTCAGCCATGCATACAGAACTTTCTGTGGATGTTCTTAATCTGTGAAAACAAGATGTGGAGCAGAGACAGTAATGCAGCCCTAAGCACAGAGATGGCAGTGACACTTCTTCGGGGCCTTTAAACTGGTGAATGTGATCTTATTTTGGCTAGTGACAAATCCCGGTGATGAAATGTCAGCAGTGTTTACACAGAAGTCAGACAGTGCGAAATTAACCCTTTCCAGCACTGCTCTCAGGGCAGAACAAAGCTGTTGTTTCCTTCTGTGAGGATAAGACTGCAGAAAAGAAAGAATCTGGTATGGAAGAATTGCCAAAGGCCCATCTGGAGGGTCAGCCAAGACCATGTGAAGCTGGCCATGCTCTGTGTGACAAACTGAACGAGCCTTGGGTTTCTTCTGAGTTGTCCTGAGCAGAGTTTTCCAGACACACCTGAGGAGGGCAACATCACAATTTGTGCAGATTTCCTCAATGTGAGTTTGAACCAAAATCACAGCTACCTTCCAATATCATCTTTGCCCTTATATGCATGATACCCTGGTCTCTCAGCTTCTGTAGGACAGTTTAGGAGTGATACAAAGCTAGACAAAGTTTAAGTGAGAAACTGGAAATATATTTTTCCCTGTAACCCTCTGACTGCCCATTAACAGCTTGGGCAAAGCCTTGTGCAAACCTGATGTTTTATTGTTGTTAACCAAAATTGCTGTAAAGCTGAACTGAAAGGGTAGGTCAGCTTTGAGTTTATGTGCACAGCAATGCACAAAGGATTATAGACTTTGTGGCTCTCTTGTTGGCTTTTTCTGGAGCAAAGAGAAGTGCTGGATATGCCTGAGAATCTGTAGGCTTCCCTGCACTGGTAAGGGAAGAAAGTGTTAATGAGGAAAAATTTACTTAGTCAGAGCTATTAACCTGTCTCTTTCAGAGATTTTATTGCAGCAGCAACACCTTTTTTCTTCCAGATGTGCTGAGCAATTCTAGTTCCCCTGGAAGTTTAAGGTAGGTCCAGACATTTAGTTGCTTTCAAAATTGTGTTGTATCATACTCACCATGTGAGCTCAATCCTTAAAATGCTGCTTGGAAGCAACTGCCCTATAGCTCTTGATTCTGAAATGCAAGCTGAATTAAACATAACCACCAAAACCAGGCTTACTATGGCCTGTGTCTCAGCTCATGCTTTGGCAAAATGTGGGTACCTTTTACACAGAGACAAGTAAGATAAGGCATAAAGCTCCACACCTGATGCAATACACACTGAAAAGCCAAAAAAACAGTGAAAAGAAAGAAAAATAGCAGGACGGGTCTGAACGTTTGCTTCCTGGCACAGTTTCTTTCAGGAATTCCTTTTGGAAATTTGATTTTAGGAATTCCTTTAGGAATTTGATTTAGGTTTCAAATGCCCCTTATAGAGAAAGAAATGGCAGTCTAGTTGTTGAGGCTTTAGAGTAGCCAAACTCCTTTCTCCTTGCTTTTTGGTCACTGGTTGTGCTCTTCAGAGGCCATTTCATCATGTTGTAAGGTAAGACAAGACTGTGACCCAGATTCTTTTCTCTTGGGTGCTGTGGCTCAGCTGTATATACTAATGTTGCTTGGGGTTTCACTGTTTCCACCCTTCCTACTGTTCAGTTAAATTTGATTTCCCAGTGCAACACATAAAGAGCAACAATACATGCTCCAAGGCATCATCTCACACCTCTTTGTCCTCAGCCATGAGAAAATCCCTTTAAAAGGCACTTTGCTTGCATTCATCTGGCTTCTGCTCTTCTTTATATTATGTAATATTTTCATTGTGTTTTCCTATGATTCTTTCCCCAAGATCTTGGATAAACCACAGAACACTAAACAGACTTGCACTTACTTCCCAGGGCAATAAAAGCTAAGGGTCAAATGAAGGAGAAAACATGACTTCAAGGTAGACCTATAAAACCTTGTTCATTTCAGGGGCAGCACGGGAGTCTGCAGTAGAGATGTCTGCCTAGCAGCTGGTTGCCATGTCCTACAAACACTTTTCCTGCTGGAAGCATGTTGGAAGGCATTTTAAGGGCAGTGCCAGTTAAGGAGAGTCAGCCCAAAAACCAGCATGGAAAGACCATTGGAGTCTTGAATGCAGAATAATTCCCAAAGGATCCTTTTATATTTCACATGACATAGTATTCTTCAGGGTTTCATAGTTCTTTAATCAAATAACAATATCTCATGTGCATGTGGTGGTGGTCCTCAGGGGCTCCTCCCTGTCCCTCTGGACTTGGCAAACTGGAATTACACATCCCTTACACTTGTCAATTGAGAGAACACACTATTGACTGCACCTCTTGCTGGTTACCTATGGAGTGGGGAGAGCAAAACAAGCATAGGAAGGACCAGGCATGGTTTGAGAGGAAAATCTCCCTCTTTGGAGCCATGGCAAACTTACTTATTGTGATGAAAGACAGCAATGCTAAAAAAAAAAAAAAGACAATGTAGTGCTGACAATTTTGTTCCTGAGAAAGAGATAAAGGATTTGAAAAGGTTCTGAAGTATTTTTCAAAGAGATCACTATGCCCATGACAGAAAAGACAGAAATGTGGCAACAGTGGTGGTAGCACACTAGAGCTGGGGAATAACAGCTCACTGCTTAATTCCAGTGTCTGAAAGGGTCATATCACCATTGATTCCATTTCAGCAAATCATTGTCTATCCAAAGCTTGTGCCTCTTTGTGGCTCCTTTCTTAGCAGCAGAAGAGATGCTTCTGAATGTGCACGTCTGCCCTGCACTAATATTTTTTAAAGGCTTTAAGTTTTATGCTCGACATCTTCTCTGCATGAAGTCCCTTTTTCAGACAACTCAAGAATACTTTGCAAATATTTTTTTATTGTAATTCTGGTGGCCACAGCATAGGGAACATTCAGAAGGATGCAGCTCACTGGACTGGAGCGATGGGGAGGGTGGAATTCAGCCCCCAGCACGCTTCACCAGGCTGTGCCCTGCCAAGCTTTCTCCTGCCTTGCTTCCTTGGAGCTGCCCTGTGCTGGTGAGTTGAAAGAAAACTGCAGCCCTATCATGGGGGCCAACAACGTGGAGGTACAGTGTGAGAAGCGCTTGTCACCATGAATAAACATTGAAATGTATTTTTTTTAAAGTTGCTAATTCCACTTTGGCATTTCTGAGCCCAGCACTGGAAGCATCCATCTTGTTAAAAAGTGATGTCCTTTGTGACAGTAGTAGCATTAGGAGAGACTGCAAACGAGTTTTCAACCTGCTTTAATAATGATTTAACAATGAAGAAATTAATCAATATTTTAGGGAAAAAATTTCTACCATGCCTTTAGTAGACTCCATTTTTGCCCATACAGAACCGTGTCTACAGATCTGCTGGTGAAAATATCTGAATGCATGTGTCAAAAATGTACATGGGAAATAACACACTTGCAACACTTACAGCCCAGTGCTGAGTTTACACTGTGAATTCATGAAGTGAATTAAAAATCCCTTTGTCTTTACCCAGTGTCTGATAAAACCAATCCTATCTATCTCTCTGATGAATCTAGAGAATAAATATTATACCTGTTTTCTCTTACATATTCTTGTCTTTAAAAACAGCCAAAAAAAAGCTGGGGAGTCTTTGATATAGTGCAATATCTAGTACAAGGCATCAAAATGTCACTTACTGATAGAATTGGATGACATTTGAATTTCACATCCTGGTCACAAAATGAGATTATGGCATTCTGAAATGCTAGGGTAATTGATGTGCAGATGTTTGGTTTTTTGGTTTTTTTTAAGTGGATTATACAAACTGAATGGTTTACAAAGAAAAAAAAAAAAAAGGAAAGAAGCTCAGTTTTCTTTGTTTTTAATGCTGATTCATTCCATTGCTATGCCACTAAAACCAGAAGCATTTCAAATGGCTTTGGGGTCCTGTTTGTTTGCTTGTTTTGGCTAAGTGAATTGTTTTTACACCATTTCACTCCTTCATAAGATATATTCTTATAAGATTATTTAATCAGGGAGAAAGTTCCTGAAAAGGTAGGTATAGAATCTATGTCTTCCCTTCTTGTGAGAAATAGACTAATATTTTCTGGGCTGGGTAATAATTAGATTAGTTAGTCTTAAATTAGTCAATATTTTAACTGAAAAGTGCTCTTAAGTTTTTAAACCTGAGTCTCTCAATATCACTATTCCCCTGAAAAAGATTGGTCCGGCAGCAAAATTCTCTGTATGGCCTCATTTCCCTGAGGTTCTTTTTAATATATCCCCGAGATAGATAAATATTCACATTATTATTTATAGTAAGTCATACTAATGCTAATAGTAGCATAATGAACTTTGGTTGGTTTATAAGAAGCTTAAAAGGAAGCTTAGATGACCTTTTAGATAATTAGAAAATAATTAGGCACAGGATATCCAAAGGGTTGATTTCTAAGGGCCTTGTTTCATGTATGTTCAATTCATTTAGTCACATTCCCACTTTGAAATTAACAGGAGTTGCTTTCCCTACAGCGCCACAGGATTTGACCCAAGGTTGCGGATGCCACAATACTGATTAATAATTTTGCCATATTTTTTTCCCAAATAAAATCCTTGTGGATATTTGGCTAGTGAATGATTCATGGTGATAATGTTAAAATCTTGCTTATGTCTAGCAAGAATAATAGCTACATTTTCCTTTTAGAGCATATGTGATAAACACACCTTTGGAAAACGATGGTCAGCTCACCTGGAGCTAGATTAGGGTCTATTTTTAATGGCAAATTTTTAATGGTCTATTTTTTAATGGCAAGGCAATTGGATTATTCCATGCAGGGGACAATCTGAACATGGCATCATATTTTTGACATCAATTTTGAAACTTAAAATTTGACATCATACACAGTTTTACAAGCGTAAAAGAACCGAATGACTTCTCCCTTTTTATTTTAATTCAGACATTTTCAATTTGGAGGTGGTCCAGCTGTTGTAAAATACAAGGGAAGTCAAGATGGCATGGATGGGTTTATGTTGTGGAGGCTGGAAGGGCAGGGGTAGGGTGGGAGAGGTGCTAGGGAGCTGCTGGAGTCCCCACCTGAGCAGAAAGCCTGGTCCAGAGACCAAGCTGCAGGTGTGCAGTCCTGGGTCAGGCGTGATGGAAAGTGCCACATGTGACAGGAAAGGGATGTGGCTGTGGGTGGTGCTGTGCACCTCTGTCACTGTGCCCTGCTCAGCTCTGTGAGGGGGTAAGGGGATCTCTCACCTGCAGGAGGTGGAGAAACATTTCCTGGCAAGTGGCAGGAGTTATTAGGCATGTGGTGAACAGCTGTGGATGGAGCACAGCATGAAATGGAGTCACATTGCAAGGGGCAAAAAGTGAAAATTGGGAAATCCCGACACAGAGGTATTTTGCTTAAACGATATGCTACAGTAAAATCTCTCCTTGTTGGGGGATCTGAGAAAGAAGTTGAAAGTAAGAGTCCCAGAATCTAAACTTTTCCTTTCCTCTGGTCTTTACTCTAAATTTATCTCAGATTTGATTAGAAACCAGACCTGTATGAAAAGGACTATGCATTTTCTGACTAACCCATCCTCCAACAGTGACTATGACCCTACAAGTCATTCCAGATGTTACTGACTTGGAGGATCTGTGTCTCCACAAAAGCATGTGCACCTGCATGAGAAGATATGTGAGAGTCTGTACTCACATCCCTAGCACAAAGCCCCAGCCCAAGATTCTTCATTGACCAACTCTGAAATCTGTGAAGTAGAGGAAATATTTATTTTTTAGGGTGCAGAGAGACCTTTTCAGGAAGCAGAAAGCTTTAGGCAGGATGTCACAGGTATTAAGGCAAATGTTTCAGTTGTCTTTGGGAGCATGTTTCCAGTAATTCAAGTGAGTGTCTGCATGTATTCTTGCAAAGTAAAGACTTCAATGAAGCAGGCAATGGGCCTTTCAGAGAAGTTGGTGCAACTGCTGGGAGGTGCAAACAATCCATGCAGGTTTCAGTGTGCTGGCTTTTTCTCCTGCCAATCAATCAGGCTCTGCAGCCAAGCAGGGCATGCCAGTGCATACCAAGGCATCCATGCTGGGAAGTGAGAAGACTTGGGAAGCTTTGGTCCTCTGTGATCCTGGGGAAGCTCCAGCTGCCCACTGAACAGGAAAGCAATGCCAGGTATAAGGTGTTGCACTGGTGAGCTATTCAAGACACATACAAAAAGAGAATGAAAATAAATCTTGGCTCTCTACATTGGGCCAGTGCAGGTATCCAGTCAACTTAACACTGGAGAACAAAGTTCCAGTCAGCTGGAGTCTTATTCTTCCCCTGAAGAGCCCTGAAAAAAAAGTTATATTGAAATAAACCTGACCAGAACATATGCCAGAAAAGGTTTCCACTGGAATATATTACTTCCATGACTTGATATCTTCCTGCAAAAAATATCCCAGAGGTCTTCACTAGCTTTCCTACTTTATTTTCTGAATGTGTGAACCCAGATCCTCCCAAAGCTACCCATTTGCCCATGTTCTCTCAGTCTACCAAGCAAAACATTTGCAAAGCACTTTGCTAAACCAGAATTTTTAACAAATTTCTCTTCCCTGTAAAATGAAACAACACAATCCTGCACACCAGAAAGCACCCTAGTTTGGAAAATTTCATTTTTATTTTTACGAAGAAATATTTTGAATATGTAAGGAGGCAAACCAAGATATTTTAGATGTTTCTATTCTTAATATTTCTATAATGTATGTGTTCTTAGCAAGGAAGAGGGGTGGGTATGAGGAGGATTATCATCTCACAGATCTTGGGGTTCACTGAAGGGCAGAGAACAGGGCAGGGAGGAGAGAACCACAGGACTGTACTAATATACACCATTAGTTGCAGGCTGCAACATTCATGATGGGTTCCTGTTGTCGGATTTTGTTAAAGGTGTGCTCAGCCTTTGAAAGCCTGAAAAGTACAGGAGCAAGGGGTGACAAGTGGTTTAATGATTACAGGATGGTAGAACCACATCACATGTTCTTGGTCCTTGGTCTGACCCATCTCCTGACCTGTTATACAACTGCAAGCAAATTCTTTAACTGTTCCAGTCCAAATCCTGCAGTCTGCATCCAGGCGAAACAGTCCTTGCAATAAAATCCTGTCCTGCTGAATGTTTTATGGGTAACCACAATAACACTCTTTCCTTCCTCTTGCCCACAGCAAGATCTTCTGGTACCACAGTCCCCTGAGGGACAAGGCTAAATGTGCCACGATTTGGCAACAGGCTGTGATCAAAATCAAATCTAACACCAGTGTATAGCAGTGGTGACCCACTTTCACTCTTTATTTTCTCCTCTCCTCTGTGGTTCTCAAAAATCACTTGCCTCTAGCATTGTCACTTCTTTAACTCCCAGCCCAGGAGATCTGCTGTGCCAGAGCACCCCATGACTCAGAGAGATCCAAAAAGCCTGAGCTTAGCAGCATGCCTACTGAACTGAGACAAATAAGATGAGCAGGTCAGTCTGACGAGCTAATCAGAACTCTCCTCTAGGAAAGATTATGCTTCCAGGACATACTCCACATATTGCAGAAAGCATGTGGAATGGTGCCAAGGCAGAGATACCAACTCCAGCATAACCCACGTTCCCTCAGTCTTGCACATCCTCAAGGACAGCTTGTCTTTTGACCTAAAACTACAAACCTTTAGAAATATTAAATATCTTCTCTTCCTTCTCAGTGGAGGAGTGTTTCTCATCCCACCATTTTCTCTGATCCAAACACTGGGGATCCTGCAGCTGCTGAAAAAATATCTCCAAGTGCCCGAAACAGAGTAGGTACGAGACAGTCCCTCTGATGTTCCTCAGTTCTCCATGTGAGCCCACAAGGCCTGCATTTGTGACCCTAGTGAGTCTTGGAAGGTTGCTTAGCTATGGCAATAGAACTGAAGCTATTACTTCCCTGTCTCAGGCAGGAAGAGCACATGCTGTGACAGAAGAGCTGCAGACGGCACCTATTGAGTCTATACAGCCCCATCAACATCATTTCAACTTCAATTCCAGTAACATTACCTAGACAAACATTCTGAAGCCTGAAACTCATCGTTCCTCTCTCTATTTTTTTTTCTTAATCACCCTATGGTGCATTTCTCAGTCTTGAAAGCACAAGAGATCTCTGCTGAAAGAGCAAATAAACTGCAGATTTACACTCCCATGTTTTCTAATCTGAGCTTGTCTTACCTAGACAATGATGCAATGCTTACTGTTTATCAGTAGTCCTCTTCAAATATAAAAACCACTTCATATGGCCCAGAGGGTGCCCTGGGACTGACCCATGGTTCAGATCTAGCAGTGGTCATATCCATTCTATGCATGGTCTGGCCTTGTGTGGCTTTGGGAAAACGGGAGAGAACTGATGAGCAGCAGCCCCCCTCTGCTATGGTGCACACTGATCCACATACTGCTGGGTAACACATGTGTGAACCCCTTTGGAAAAAAGAAATTACACAGCCCATCTAAGAAGAGCCATTAAATGACATAGCAAGATTTTGTTTTGCTTTGCTTCCCTTATGTTTTGCTGAGGAGAACTAGTGCTAAGTCTCCATTTCAGAAATTTGAGGATTGCTCTTTTTCTTTGGGTCCCAAGTGAAACAGCCATTTTCAGTTCCACTCTTCTTTATAATTTCTGCACTGGACAGGGCCAGCAAGACTTTGCATACTGGTACCCACATTCTAAGGAGAGATCTGTAAGAAGAATAATGCTGCTCTTATTTGAGATTTGGCTTTTTAAAAAGACTCACCTACCACTGTTCTGTTGTTGTTGTTGCACCAAATTTACATGCAGGTCTAACACTGAAAATAAATAAGCTTGTGTGGCTTGTGTGTGCGTGTGGTGTGTGTAGTGTAGCAGACACTGGGGCAGATCGTCAGCTGGTGTAAATCAGCCTAGGTCCATTGACTTTAATGGAAACTTGCCAACTTACCCCAGCTGAGAATCTGATTATTGTTTTGCAAGTTCTTGCATTAAAGATAAGCATTCACACTCTGCACATTTACACTGGTGTAAATGGGAGTAACTTCACTGAAGACTCTGAAGTCTTGCTACATGTACCTTACCTGAAAAGCAGAATTCAGTTCAAAATTTTAATGACAGGTAAAACAGTCTTTAGCTCCACTACATTTAATCTCTCCCCTTTTCCTTAAAAAAAAAATAATAGAAAAGGGGTAAGAAGGAAAAAATATCAATCTGTCATGGAAAAATCTCAACTATATTTTTTTTTTCTCTGACTCTCATTTCCAGGCTTTGTGCAAATAGTTTATTTGATTTGACACCTACTGCACAAAAGGTTGCCCCTTCTGTTCTATCAAAGCTGGTATCAAGAAAAGAGAGAGAAAAATCGCACAGCTGGTAATACAGAGAACCCAAAAATATACAAAGGCGTACCAGAGGGAATAGTCATCAACATAAAGTGAACAAGCACCCAGACTATTGATTACATGCTGCTCACAGAACACTAGGCATTTCTGCCAACTTCTTTCCACTCTTACGCTGAGCTGCAGACAGCATGTTGTACTTTGCATCATCAGTTTTGATGAATAATGCACCGATAAACACTGCAGCCAATATTCTGGAGGAGCTGAGAAGCCAGATGTCATCTGGACCTCCAATAGTTTTAACCCTGGGTCTCTGACAGATACTGAAATAAACACTAGACATGCACTGCAGAGTGGGCGATGCCCAAATGTGAGGTTAGGCACAATATTACACTGGCAGGCTCATGAAAAATGAAGGGACCTTGTAATCCTTTCTCTAACAACTTCCCGAGGCACTGAGATAGTGAGAAGGCAGCACCCTGGTGTGAGCTGCTCACTGGAAACCCTGCCAGGTGCAGCATCCCTGTGTGAGTAGGGGGGCCTGGACAAAAGGAATGCCACTATCTGTGTCAGCTTGGCCCTGCAAGACACTGCTGGCTCCCCACTGGAGGGACCGAGCGAGGGGCTTGCAGACTCAGCCCCTTGAGGAAGCAGGATCCTTGTTTGGGAACACGGATGAGCTCCTCCTGTGCCTGCAGGCTGGGTGTGTTTGGATGTCAGCACAGCAGTCAGCGTGGCATCTTAGTGATACACCACAGTCTTTCTGCTCGCAGGCAGCAGCACCTGGCAAGGGCTCTCAAGCCCTTAAGCTTTATTTGGTATTTATTTTACCTGCATCCTCAACTGTTTTAGGCAACAGGCCGCTTAGCCCCCCTTCCCCCCCCCCAGTAAAGCCAATGCTCAGGGGACCTTGAGACCTGTGAAGGTTTCGTTTCACTGAGTCTCAGCAGCACCAGGCTCCATTTAAAATCGCACACAGTTTAGCAATATCAGCAGCGAGATTATGCAGTTTTGGAAGTAAACTATTCTACCCACCTACCTCAATAATCCAAGATCTCAGCATGCCATGTAAGAGTAAAACTTTCTCTTTTTTAATAAATGAGGTGAAAGGCTCTCTCTTTCTCAGAATTTAGGTAAAGTGTAAAGGGCTGATTGCTACCTTGAAATTCTGTTTAAGGAAGATCGGCTTATATAAAAAGCCAAATTAGGCTCTCAAAGGCTGAGAGTATGCCTAAGCAATGGAAGAGTGGTTTCTCTCTGCTGGCACTGCAACACTGCTAGGGTCAGGAAGCCCCCTCATGGTTTGCTCACCAGGAGGAGGGTTGTATTATTTGAAGCATCCTAAATGTTCTGCTTTATTTTACCGCCAGAATTTTCCAAGAAAAACTGCTTGTTGGAAAGAATATATGTGGCTTAAATATGGAGGTGTTTTCCCTCTATTTATGTTCACCACTTTCTTTTGCACCTGAGTAACCATCATTGGCAAATTCTCTGAGACATGCCCACATTGAGAGGAAATCCAAAAATAGGTAAAGTGCTCCTTATAATGCTATTTCTTTTCCATTCAGCTTGTCAAATAATTGAAAAATGTGAAGCATGAATAAGGACCTCTTCAAGGTATGAAACAATCCAAAAAGAAAACCGACATGCATGTGAGAAGTGGTTAAAACAAAGTAGTAGATCAGGAAACACTTACATAGATAAGGGTAAGCTGCAAAAAGGCAGAGACAGTGACTACAGTGGAATTTCAATTATCCTGACATTGATGGGCAGAGCAGTAGTGGAGTCATTAAGGATGGATGCGTGCTTCTGAGTGCAGTACCAAAGAGGTTTTTTTCGGTTTGAGGAGCAATCAACAAGACCAGGGGCTATTTTGGACTTAGTCCAAGGAAATGAGACTAGGTGAAATGAATAATGTGGAAGATAATAAACCCTTAGGGCTAGGTTATAATATCATCACATTGGAAGCACTTCTGAAAATATTTGTGAATGGTTATAAAAGTACAATAATTCTGAGGACAGAATGAGTTGTAGAAAGTTGATTGGAATCAACTGTTTGTGGACAATAATGGAAAAGCATGCAGTATTTAAGAAATGGAGAGACTGCTATTTCCATTCTGTTTATTAAAATCAAAGTTAAAATGATAGCAAAAACAGGCTAATGTGGCCTCAAAAAATGTAATAAAGGTATCAAAATGCTTTCCTTATTTAAAAGGCCAGGCATCCTTGAAAAATGGGAAGGTTTGGCAGTTTTAAAATGAATGAGAACAACATCAGGAGAATACCAACAATGAATAATATCCATTAAATATTTCAATCAAGACTGAAGCCAAGTTGTTCAACTGAATGCATGCAATGTAAATGGCAAAGAAGAAGAAGAAAAAAGAGAAATAGGATAGTGAAACATGGAGCACTCATTTGTATCTATTTCCACAAATAAAAGGACCAGTGCTCAGCCTTCCATTCTGGGAGCAGCTCCCATGGCTGTGGCAGAGAGAGGACATGAGTTGGGGCTGTTCAGGGAGTGTAACCTTAATGAAGCTGCTGGCAGTGCGAAACCAGGTTTACTACTTTCATACAGAAGAGTCTGGTCCCACTCTTGTGGTGCTCAAGACCATTTAAAAGTGGATGCAGAAGAGCTGGCACAAGGTGATATGGTGGCTATTCTCAATTGCCGTGACAACATGGAAGAGTCAGGAGGAAGAAGTGCATCTTGATCTATACGAATTACTCCAAATGGTTAAATGGTCAGAGATGTGGTTCAAGCACACACATTTCATTTCACAGAGATGCAGCCAGGTACTGTGCCTCTCCTCAGGTGAGCCCTGCATCCAGGTGATGGGTGCTGTAACCTTTCCCAGTAAGCCAACTCAGCCCTTCCCGGTTTACCTAAGCTTTCAGCTGCCTTTTCTGAGCAAACTGGATCTTCTCCTGACCACCACAGTTTCTCATACCAGAGAGGTCCCTTTTCCTTCTGCTCAGCTAGTGGTGGGAGGGTCAGAGTCGTATGATTAAGTGCTACTCTGGGAAGGAACAGGAAGATGTTGCCTTATAAGAGACTCAGCAGAGAAATGGACAGACAGCAGATGGATGTGAAAAAAGGAGGCTGTGTGGTGGGTAAAGGGGAATGTGCTGAGGGAGGTACTTTGACTCTTCCCCAGGAGAAACAGGGTGCCCTTGGTGAGAGCATGCTGCAGTCAGCAGAGAGCGTGGCCAGGCAGAGCCCGGGCTGGTCGTGCCTGGCTAAGCAGCACTTCGTGCCCCTGTAGGGATGTGATGTTCAGCTGGCAGCATCTCCTGCTTCTGCACACAGCCTGGGACAGGGGCTGCTGCTTCTCCCTGGGAAGGAGGTACCAGAGCCTTCTGTCTTCCTTCCCCACAGTCATGTATTTCTCAGCCCATATCACCAGCCAGCCACACCCTGAAATTAAACTCCAACCTTCTCCAGTATCCAGAAAAGCTGGAATTACTTCTTTCAGTTCAAATTTGCAAAGTGGAGAGCTCAAGATGCCAAGGTGCATATTACATCCCAGATTTCAAAGCAGGCCTCATGGCTAGCACCCAAGGTCCAAGACAACTCTTCTGATTTTACAGCATGATTAAGCTGAGGAAAAAATGGTGACTTTTCCTCTGCTGCACTGATACCTATCAAACAGACTCAGAATTAAAAAAAAACAATTTAATTGTAGGGTTTTTCTGTCACTTACAAATTCTGGCCTCCATACTCTCCAAGTGACTTCAGAACAAAAGACTGCCACGTTGTTTCAAAGATAAAGATGAAAAGTAGTTGATTTTGTCCAGTTACACATTGTAGTAATGAACCAAAGCACAAATTAAGCTTTCCAAGCCCCCAAGTAGATGGGGACCTTTTAGTTTTGTGTTGGGGTGTGAAATGTGTCCAGATATGAGCAAAGATCATTACTTTGTGTGACATCTTTCACCCATCTCCTTGGAGAGAGAGAGGATGGCACAGCGTGGAACTAGAGTTTATTGCATGAATCCTCTCCCCCTAAGCCCTTTGGCACCTATCAAGCATTGAGCATCCCCCACCTCTCCCCACAGCCTCCTCTCCCTGCAGCTGCTGCACCACTGATTCAAATGCCTCACTGGAGCTTGCAGGACCCCTACTAGCCTCCACTGTAAGCTGGCCTGAGGAGATGGTTCACACTGTGCTCACAAAACCCACAAAACTCAGTGGAAATTTCAGCCCTGAGATAATGATCCAAATTTCCATGAGCCCATAAAGCAATCTAAAAAATTAGCAGGGAGAGTGCAAGATCATGCATACCTGTGCAGAATTACTTGTCACCTAGGCAGGGAAGCAGAGAGGAGGATGTAAAAGGAGGAGGTTAGTGCAACAGCAGGGCTACATTTCTCTCCCTAGAAAATTCAGAACTGTGGGGGTACAAATTACTGTTCCCAAAGAAAATGGATACCTTTGTTTATAAATCCGGAGAAAACAAGAATGGCAGTGAGGCATGAGACCCTGCAAAGCTCAAATCAGGATGTCCTCCTTTTCTCAAAGCATCCATATGAATTAGGAACAAAGAAAGGATTGCAGAAAGTGCAGAAACCAGACTGAATTAATATTTTAATTTTTGAAAAATTCTACCATACAGCCTGGCCATGAAGAAGAGCAAGCCCCAGCCTTTGTGGCAGTAGAACCTGCCACATATTTGCCCTGGGTAATGAGCTCAGAGGAGGAGATTTGAAAGAAGACTTTGCATTGTTCGAGGAGGCTCTGGAGCAGAGGGAGGGTGGAATTCCATCTGTTCACTTCCGTGCGGTTCAGTGAGCTGCTTCACTTTTAATGGTTCACTAGGCTGTGACACTTAGCAGAAATTACGGTAAATGTTTTTTAAAACCTTTACATTATCATTTAAGAAGCCGCATGACAAGATCACTGAAAAGCTAACCCTTTGATCTCTGTCTCTTGTGAGGTTTTTTTGTCTGATAATGGAGACAATGTACCATGTGCTATTGAGGCTGGGTAATGTGTTGATGTGCATAGGTTCACTTTGTCCCTTGTCCTAATGACATTTTCTATATATATATATATTTTTTTTATGCCACTGCAAAAATAAAAGCAGATTTTTTTGCCCTTATAATCTATAGTCACCTCAGCAGTTCCCATATAGCTCTTGGCACGTTAGGAGAGCTGACAAAGAGCTCAACTTGCACTTATATGCACTCCAGCTCAGATGGGAAGTACCCCATGTTACTGATCAGGTGGAATTCCACTTTGCCTGCTTGAGTGACTCTGTGAACAATGTAAATCATTAAGTAAGTCTTTGAAACAGTGCAGAAAGGTGATGGGGGAAGGGAGCTCTGTATCTGGTGCTCGTTCAATGTAATTTCACAGGAGGACTGTTTATTTTTCACAAACCTTAGAAAAAGACCAAGAGGTAGTCAACAAATTCAGTTTGACTTGAACACTGGGACAGGAAATCATGGGAAATGCTTCCACTTTTCTGTGTTTAATCAGCATTTAGGACTTTTTTTCTCTTTACATTTTCTCCTTCCCATCAGAGTTTTCAGCACTTTATTGGTCTTTTCCATCTGGAGAAAAGTCTATGGAGTGCCTGGAAGACTTGGAACAGCCATTCGGATGTCTTCACTGCTGTAGAAATTGGCTAGAAGTGCCAAAAGAAAATCTTTATCTTTTGCAAAGAAGGGAAAGAAGTAAAAATGAAGTCAGGCTCCCCACAGATCCATGGCTCTCAAAGCTCTCTGCTGCTTTTGCCCTAGTCAGAGGAACAGGTTTGCAGCTTCTTTAGACAGACAACACTTCCCCATCAATTGCACTGCATAGGCAGCATTTCTCAAAAACAGGCAGCCCAAAAAACAAATATAAGCTACAAATTCCAGACCTTAGGGATCATTCTTATGTTTTCAGACTTTTAAGCACTAAATTTTAATGGCTGTTTAGGTGTTGGGAACAGCCATGTGCAGATTCAGAAACACTTTTTGCTTTTGTCAGTTTTGTCTGATCCAAGTCACAGGCACGAGTTCACAGCATGAGTTCAAGCCCTTCACTATGAGAAGATATTCCATAGGAAACAGACATCTCTCAGATATGGATTCTGAACTGGGATGATGCTCACAGCACTGACTTCATTCTGTTCACATTTTACCAAGGATCATGGTTGTCAACACACTTTGCTAGTAGGAATTTGGCCATCACAAGGGGGAATTCTGCAGCAAAATATAGTTAAATGAACCTAGTGAATTCTTGCTATATCTCTGCTACTTTGTTGACCCTCTTGATTAAAACCAACCATTTTCCTCCTACAAGGGAGGAATAGGCCAGAAAAGCAAAAGGCTACTCAGATCATTAATGAAAAGCCTGATAACTGCTTGATGAGAATAGACAAAGAGAGGTCACCAGAGAGGGAGGAGGAGAAAGAAGGAAGGACTGCAGCTGAATTTCAGATGGAAGAGTATGATACTTTGGATAAGCCAGTGGTAATGGAAGGGAAGGAAGGGGACGGGCTGGTTGGGATTCCAGCCATGAGTATCTTAACATTGTCCCCTCTAGCTGTTGACTTGAGTAAGGTACTAGTGATCTTGAGAATTTGCCTAACATCTAAAACAGCACAAACAGATAAAACAGAAGCAAGCAGCTAAATGCTGGCTGTTTTGTATTGCTCCCTGCATCACCTCCATGCTGTCCTCTGCCCCTGATATGAGATCAAGCACATGGCTCAGGAGCATCCAGGCTGGGGGAGCCCCCACACAGCTCTGCTCATAACATGGTTGCTTCTGGCTGTCTCTGATTTGTCTCAAGAGGGCACAGAGGCAGCAAGACACTCTTCTACTCTTCCTCAACTGCGCTGAAATGTAATTTCAAATATTTCTTTCCAAAAAGATGCCAAGTGGGTTTTTTTTCTTCCCCTCTTGGGGATTTGCAAAGGTTATTTGAACTCCAGAGTCCCTGTGTTGGTGCAGCGGCCAGCGAATGCTTTATTTTACAGGGACATGCTGCCTCTCAAACTAAATGTGGAATCCTTCCTGCAGAAATATCCCTATCTCATGAAATCGGAAAAGCACGGCCAATATAGAGCAAATAAATCTATCTGCATGTGGACTTTGACTGGTATCAAACTGGCTCATTTATTGCCACAACTCTTTGCTGGGAGATTTTTGTTCTGCTGTAGAGCTGCTAAATTCCCCTTGAGTACTATTAGTGTTGCTGCTTTTTATGTCTCTCTCCATGACACTACTCAGTGCAAGTTATAATTAACTCAGAGAAAGTAGAAGGGGTTGGACTCTGTCTGTTTAAGGGGAGATGGGTACAGATTGGGAAAAGATGATGCCAAACAACCTGTGAGCTTTCTAGTATCCCCTGAACCTCACTTATTTTTAGACCTCACCTTTCTACAAAGAGAGAGACAGCCAAAAAAAGCCTGTTGTCTGCTGCAAACTACAGCAATCAGCAATGATATTCAGGGCTGAGGGAGGACTTGTAAGACCTTTGTACTGGCCTTTTGCACAAGACTAGTTTTCAGCATTGGAGAAATACAGAAGCCACCCCTGGCTAGGATCTTAGTATCAAAGGTGAAAATGTTCCCATTTCCAGCAACGCTGGACAGTCTGTAGAACACTTTACTGCTTAACTATTAAAGACATAAACACCAAATGCAGAACCTACACTAGGCACCCTCAAGCTGAGGGGCTTGTATGCAGCCCAGGGGTGCAAAGGCAGCATTTCTGAAGGTGCATGCACATACAGAGGAGCCTAGCAAAGTTTCTTGCATTTCGTAAAGTACTGAATTGTGGAAGAAGAAAAGGATAGAAAAAATAGCATACTAGTGATCATATATGCTTTGGACACAGCAATTATTCCCCTGGCAGCAAACAGTGAGTGCTAACATGGTCTTTGTGCTCAGCTCACAGAATCTTTGGAAGTTGACAAGGAAAAGTAAAGTGTCCTTACTGACTCTGACGTCTCTCCTGCAGGTAAATTCAGCCAGAAGCAACTTTATGCAGCTGAGGAAACCTACAGAGTTCAGCAGGACCACTTTCATGGGCACATGACTCACGTGGGCCCCAGGAATGCATGCTCACAGTCGAAATAGCTGATACTTTTGAACTATTCAAAAAAGTGAGTTTCTGAACCAAGAAGCAATTTGAATAACTAGTGTGCTATTTTGATCTGCATTCTAATTTGAAAGCTCATCATTATTTACATGATAAATATAAACGGTGCATTTGGAGTTGTTATAGTCCATCATGTAAATCCGTATTTAAGCATTATGAAAAAGAGGATTTGTGACTCAGTAGATCATATTAGCTCTAGGGCAGTTATTCCTGTTGATCAAATCTATTTTCTTACTGCCCAATGTGCATCAAGTCCATGTGATAAAAAATCCTTATGACATATTTACTGCTGTGTGAAATGATGTGGTCATTTTTAATTCCTTTGATTTTTCCCTGTAATATTCTAAGCAGCCTGGCATTCCCAGAGGAGAACAGCAGCCTTACTCTAGGGGACCCTACTTTGATCTCAGCTAGATGACCATGAATGATGAGCTGACATAGGTTTAACAAAGATTCCTAGAAATATTTTGCCCCTCACCTGAGGATGCCTGTGATGCCTCTTTTGCAGAAAAAAACCCCATGCCCACTCCATATACTCCTGTCCCAGCCAGAAAACATTGAGTGTCTACTCTCATTTCCTTTGTTCTGTGCCATCATCCAGACTTGCTCACCCCAACAGCCTGGTAGCACTCAGAGCTGGTCTCCTTGCCCTGCAACTGTTTCATGAACCTGATTCAGTAGAAATGAGCTTGGCAGTCTCCTGTCCCCACTGCTCCCTGGGGCACTGGGCTCTCCTGCCAACACTGACTCTACAGCAGTGGCTCACACAACCACTGGGTCTGCGCCACCAGAGGAACAGGCAGTCAAGAGGCACACCCATTTTCCTTCTGTTCCTCCCAGGCAGGCAGATGAAGGTATTTCCCACATGCTGGAAAATCTCTACAGCTGGTGCTGAAGGGAGGGACAATCTCTTCTAGCTGATGCACAGCACTACAGGCTTTTCTTGCTTCATGCTGGGCCAAAAAGACCAATTTCATTCTTCTTGCTGCTGCTATGTGGCATCAAATACATGTGCATTCAGAGGAGGCTTTCAATGTAAAACAGAGATCAGCTTTAGCATTTGACCATTCCTTCTTGTGTTCACCCCAAGGGCAATCAGAAAATACCTGCAATTACTGTGACTTTATTCATATGGCCCAAAGCTTTTAGGGACTGTTAATGAGCTAATGTTTTTATGATAATCTTAACTGCCATCATTCAGTGTAGGCTGTCCTTGCATGCTTGAAGGGGGAACAGAGATAGATTTTTTTCCCCTCAGTCTCCTGCAGCAGAAAGACCCTCTGCTCTTTCAATTGCCTCCAGTTTAAGGCCTGTTTTGCCAACTAAGGGATAACAAGCTTCAGTCCAGATCATCAAAGAATTCTAGAAACCTACACACTTCAGAAAGCCAATGCTTTGTTATTAAAATTGAGATTATCTTCACAAAGCCCCAGTGGTTGTTGCTGATAGCCAAAGCTTGTACAAGACCCCCGGAAAGCCTGTTTCCATCTGATATGAGGACAGCGAGCAGTGGGGCCACATCCTGTGCACCCCTGGGCATTTTGACCTTCTTGAGTAAAATCCAAAACAATCTGAAGCTGGGAAATGGGTCAGAGAACATTGAAGGAAGATGGAAAAGGTAAAACAAACGAAATGTTAGAATAAGGGCAACATTTTGATTAACAGATGTCTGCTATTCCTACAGTGTTGTTACCTTTTGTTTAAATATTTGAGTAATCACTCTTAGTTTAATAAAATAGATGCAAAATCTGCAGCTAAGTGTTAGGAGTTTATGTCAAGGCACAACAGGCAGCCTCCATCTCCACTGGGACTGTGTTTTTTGGTCCAGGATGGAAGAATTGTTGTTAAAACTGTTCCCAGATTATATCCCACTGGCCCTGATTACCTTGATGTTGGGAAAATGTCTCAAGGGATGTAAATTGCCTGGAATCATTTGCAACAGCTGCCAGCAACTGCAATTCTATGTTATTACAAAAGCTATCTCCCTTCCTGGGAATTTGATTTGCAAAAATAGAAGAATTAATAGAAATAGAAAGAAAGGTTTTAAAATCAGTTTCCAAAAACCAGGCACCCTTTTTGACACAAGTATCCCTTATGCTCTCAAATGGGAATAATTATAAAAATGACTGTCACAAGATGGTACCTGCTTTTGAAAAATAAATCTCTCCCTTAAATTTAGGCAGGCTCGAGTCAATATTTCTTGCAGAAGAAATCTCTCTTTTAAGCTCAGTATATTTTCTGGAACAATGGATATTGAATTGTGTCTGTTAATATAATCACTTGACATCTACCATTTTGTATATTTCGTGTTCCAATGAAACCTTCTCTGTATTGCTAATGAAATAATTTTTTTATGTTCTCAATAATCATTATTCTCTTTAATGAAAAGTTAGGGCAGATCTTTCAGTCCTTACATGTGGGAATAATTTCTACCCTCACATTGCTTTCTTGAGTTGCTTAAACTGACTTGAGTGAATTAAAGTTTTGTAGGGATGGCTTGTTCATAACTTAAGTGCTAATTGACATCTATTTCAGAGCATGACATTCTGGAATAAACCCTACTGCAAGACATTATTGCAATTACAGTTTTTATAACAATTAGTGTAATTATGTTTAGGATAGTAACTAGTAAGTCACTGCAGAGGAATGTAGGGCAATGTCTCCTACCAGCTGCCTTTGAAAATCTCACTGTCTCTGAGATCTGTCCTGAGTCACATAAAACATCTCCCACAAATATGGTGAAATGAGAGGAGACACAAGACTTCTGTCCATTAATTTTGAGGAACAACTAATTCTAGTGCTTGGAAATCTCAGAGTTCTGTTATCACAGATTAAGCAAATTGTTTCATTTGCATGCCTTTGCATCAGGATACAGTGGTCAGTATGATGAGTGGTTGGATAGGTAAAGGGAGCCACTAGTACTTTAATTCCCATCCCCTGCTCTGCCTCCTCTTTAACACCCAGGTAACTGTCAGAAGGAGACCCAGCTATTACAGATGACAAGGGGTAAATGCCTTCATGTTGTCCTCCAAAGGTTAAGGTTTACCAACCCCAGTTGGAAGCCACAATCTCCAATAACCATTAATCCACTAAACTCCAGTATGAGTGAACATATTTATGGCTGCAGTCACTAAAGGGTGAAATAAAGATTAGTTTTTAGTTAGGAACGCAAAGCTTTTTAGATCAATACAGACCCACTGCTGAAATCAATCTAAAGTTTGGAATTTTTAAGTAAAGATTTACTGGGCTTCCTTGTACAGTTAATTTTCCAAAGGGAGAATAGTCTCAGCAATGTTACATAGTAATCAAATTGAGTAAACACTAGTCAGTTCGTAAACTGACCTCAGATATGCGCATAGCAAATGAGTGTACAGCAATAAAAATACCCATAATGTGGATAGTAAACTTGCCAATAAACAGGTAAAGCCAAAATGCGCATATAGACTAACATGATAAAATATTAGTAGCTACATTTGCCTATTTGAAAACATAAATAATCAATAGACATTAATAATGAAGTTGTTCATGCATTTCTTTATTACTGTGCATATTAAGTGTTTCAATTATTTCTACTTAGTTTGATAGATAAATGTATATGTACATTTTGTGCCTTGAAAAGAACATAGGATTACTCTTCAAAACAACAGCTACTGTTTAGATGAAAGAACAAGTGGACTGGAAATACACAGCTTGTTATACCCCTCTGCTGTTCATGTTTGATGCATGTATACAATTTATTATGCAATTTCTTGAGATTTGACAAAGTAATTGTCTGGCAAACCATAGCTTTAATGATGGTTTTTCTGCTTCAGACAAAAGGTCTGAAGGTAGTGTAGGAAAATGACTTAATAGATCAGTGTCTATAAATGCTGTTAATGTGTATTTTATATATACATATATATATATATATATATATATATATTTGCAATAGTAACCCAAGTTATTTTCTGAGTTACCGCACAATATGTTGTGAGATTCCATGTGGTAAATTCATTTTTGTCACCAGAGCTACTGCATGAAATCTTGTATGTTGAGCTGTAACTTCCAAAATAACTCAGGTCACTGCCCTAGTTTTAGTCTGGGTGTCTGTCACTGGGAGTCCTTGACAGTGGACCTGAGGCTGTGAAAAAGCCTGGATGTTACAGTAGTGCCACGGCGGCTCAAAAAAGACAGAATTTCCATTGTTAACCCAATTTTAAAGGGTTTGTCACTGGCACTTAAAATCCATTCAGGTCTGAAACCAAAGCCAAAGAGCAAGAAATAAATTTCCTTTTAATTTGGTCCTTTTTTAATCATCATCATAGCTATTCTTGAGACAAGCAGCACAGAAATCCCAAGTTTTTATTATTTTGAACAGTTTTGCAATCTTTTGTAATTAAAATACATCTAATTTTGAAAAAAAAAATTATTTCTCAGTAAAAGGATGCTATTAATTTTGTTTGCCTCCCACTTTTATCATAGGTAAAATAGTAGTGGGCCAGATTCACAGCTTGTGTGAGCAGTTACTGGGTCCACCAGGACTGTCCCTTCATATCAGCAATGAACTGTCTGCTGAAGAGCTGTATCCAAATGAAGTTAAAATGGAAGCCTTTTCTTGTTTTTTTCTAGTGTTATTTCTCAGCCCTAAAATTTTTGGGATGCTTGGTGTAAATGAATAGGAGGCATTGGGCAGACAGGAAGATGCTATCTTGTGAGCAACAGGTACCTGAAAATCATCCAGGCAACTTGAGCCGAAGGGAGAAAAAAAAGATTAAATTCTCATGACTGGGCTCCAACATCAAATATTGCTTTGTTCTATTTCATCACCATTTTTTAGAACTAATGATATCTCTCTTCGCACCCACTTTTTTAACCTTCAATACAAGGATCATGAATGAGCTTGTTGATATCTGAGAAAACTGCAGTCTCCTCTTCATCCTCTGCTACAACAGAAATAGAGCTGCTGTTGATTTCCTCACTTTTCCCATTTGATGCCATGGAAATCTTTGAAAAGGTGCAGGGGAACAGTTTCTAGCTGTGAATGGCTGGCATATCCTTCCTGACAAAGCAGAAAGCAGACCATAGATGATCTGCTTGTATTCCAAGGCAATGTCACTCAGAGCCAAATAAAAGGATATTTTTATTATGTGAACTAAATGCTGGGCTGAACGAGCTGGCTGGTGACACACAGAGCTCTGCCAGCCTTTCAGTGATGACTTCTTTTTGGTTACTACTGCTTGGGCCAGATTTGAACCAGAGAGAGCTGGACACAACTTCCCACTTTGATGAGAAGCAGAGAAACACCTGAGCGAAGGAAAGGGATTCTTTTCCTTCTCATCATTTCCACACCCCCACCCCCAATTATCTGATACCAAATTTATATAATCCCTGGTCAAAAAAACAAAACAAAACAAAACAAAACAAAAAAAAACAACAAAAAAAAAAGTGGTATTTTTACAATGCTACCTCAGCCTCAGGTAGCTATTCTGCAGTTGGACCTGGTGGAAGCAATACACAGGACTTGTTTATCTGGGTAGCTAGTTGGGTTAAGTTGGAGCCACTGCTGAATTTCACCAAAATCACCCTCACCAGCTAGTGTGGGTCAACACTAGTTAGGGGAATTATGCTTGACCTTCACTGACTACATAAAGTTAAAGATTACCTGGTTTTAATCTCACACAGCCCTGTCTCTATGTTTTGTGTTTGTGTTTTTTCTCTCAGCAAACTAATTTGAATGATGAGGTCTTGAGTTTGAGCTTACAATTTGGGGAAGGGGAGAAGCAGCCCATTCACTGTTTCACAGTGGTGCTAAGTTTGGTTACTGAGAAAGCAATGACACATGATCTCCACAGAGAGACCAAGAGAGATCACCTTCCTCCCCTCTGCAGCAGAACAAGACTGTAATATTTAAGCACAGCCCTAGTCTACAAACAGCCAGGTCATAAGGTGCTCTGTGTTTTCTTAGAAAGGTGGAGAAAACCAAGTGGAAACCATAAGTCTTAACTCACCTTTCCTTTTGTTTCTTTACACATATGCCCCCAAAATTGTTAATGAATAAGCATCTTGGTGGTCAAAGCTAATGCCACAATTCATTTTATGTCATTATTTCCACTTGAGGGACTGGACATCCAGTGAGTCCTTTCTGCCACATCCTAAGGGAGAAGACAGTCCTGGGACAGTTAAAATGGAGCACTACAGGAAAGATTTCTGTCCCCAGAGAACTTAGACTGAAAGAGAACAAAACTCTTTGTCAGCAGATTTTGCTTGAAAGGGATTTAAAAAATTTTTTTCAACTCCTCTCTCCCTTAAAAACTGATAGTGCTCTCTTGGGGCTTATGAGAGTCACAATAAACCTATGGATTATATATTTCTTCAGTAGAAAAATGTACTCTAGCCACTGCAATCCAGTTAGTTCCTGTTGCTTTGAAGCTTGCCCTTTCCCCCATGTGTCTCAAAATGCTGCCTTCAGAAACCAAGCAGCTGGGATGTAACACCTACAAAGTCTGACTGTGACTTTCAAGAAATCAGCAGTGTCACTTGGCACCCTCCTCTTAGCTCTGCAATGAGTCCTGCGTGCTCCAAGCTGGGCAAACTCAGCCAAACTGACTGGGAAATGCAGACACATATCCCACAACAGGAAGGCATTCCCTTTCAAGAGAGTACTTAAGAATATGGTTTAAGAAATGCTTAAATGCTTTCCTGAACAGAAATGGACTTAAGCACAAGAGAGTATCCCTTAATTGGGAGTACAGTGCAGACACAATCACTAAGGCTCGTATTATATGCCTGAAAATCGAGTCCCAGAACGTAAGCTTTTCCAAGTGATGGTTAGAGGGTTCCTAGGTGTAGCATGGTTCTGTACAGAAGGATTTGCTTAATCCACCTTGCTTTTAGATTGCAATTTCCCCAAGCTTAGCTGCTTCCTTTAACAGTTCTGAGTTCTGCCTCCCCCCCAAGTTATTTTAATAACTCTTTCAGAGGAAATACCTTATATTTTGATATCTCAGAAGCTGGTTTTCTACAAACTTTATTCATGCCATCCTGATTGCACAGCATTTCATTAAATGACTTTTTTTTTTTTTTTTTTTTTTGTCATTTACTCTATTGCCTTATTTTGGACTGCAAGAGGAGGAACAACTTGCCTTTCAGTCCTCTTAGGATCACTCATTTAAGGTACTACGTAGCAGCATCCAGTCCACCCCCATTAGAGTTTTGGGTAAACAGGGCAAAAGTCTGCATACTTAATGGTATTATGACTCTTTGTTACAGTAAAAATTCTGGGTTTTATACATTCAGGCACAGAAACAATACTTCACAATGTATCTGTGACTGAAAATAGAACCAGTCAGTAGTCCTGGAGGAATCACAAAGCACTAGGCAAGCATGGATTAACCAGGGCACCTCGCAAATGCCTGTGACACCTCAGGACCCAGTTGTGCCAGTCTCTACGGTCACACAGTGGCAGTAGCCACTGGCATCACAACTGTGATAGTAAACATTCAGAAATACCCAGCTGGGTGTGAAGCTGGGCAGATGTGCTCAGCAGGGCTGAGGAACCACAAGCTGGGAGA
Source organism: Serinus canaria (assembly GCF_022539315.1). NCBI lineage: Eukaryota > Metazoa > Chordata > Aves > Passeriformes > Fringillidae > Serinus > Serinus canaria. The sequence goes on along the minus strand of NC_066315.1, from coordinate 108,765,890 downwards.
GGCTTGGACTGCACTAATGAAAACCCTTTTTAGCATTTGTTAACTGAAGCACAGAGATATTAAAGAATGCACCTGGGTCAAGGTTGTTACATCTATATTATTAGACTCAAGACAACTTTTTATTCTCTTGCCCTCCCAGCTCCTTGCAGTGCCTCACATCTCCTTGGTTTCAGGGAAAGGGTTTCCTCAGAGAACAAGAAGGCACTCAGAAGCTTTGGATGGTTCCCAGGTGCTAAACTAAAGTGTGCAAGCCAGCATAAGTACAGTCACTGTTTGCAGTGGTGGTGGGAATCCAGATGTCCAAACTTATGGGTCTAGCAACCACCACCACCACAGCCTCCTGAAATATTCCACTCCTGCCCTACTCCTACACTGACACTGGCAGGGATGAAGTGAGTAGTTAATCTGTACTCCAGGAACAGAGCACTGGGGTGCCAGGTCTGCCTTCAGAAGTGTGAGCTTACAGACTTCCACGTCAGAAGCTCCAGGGTGGATTATACAACAAGGTTCAGCAAGAGTAGCAATGTCACTGGGAACTGCCAGTCCTGCCCTTGTTCATGTGTTAGTGCAGCACTTGTACCTCCAAAGGGACCTGTGTGCTCAGATCTGTCCAAACAATTAGCACAGCTTGCTGCCCAACAAAAACAACCCAGCCCACCTGTAGCCTTTACCTTTCTGGAAGACCTTTGGATAGAATTTTCTTTTCCTGTGGTGGTAGATCCCATCCACATCCAGGTAGCTCTGGTGAGTGCCAGAATCTCTGTCCTACCATTTGAAATGCAGCGGCAGAAATGCAGGATGTTGAGAGAGTTCAGCAAGCCAGATGACTTGCACAAAAGACAAATTCTGTGCCCCAGAGAGGGGAGGCAGCTGAAACTGTTTCTGACAGAAATCTCTTATTTCAGTCCTTAATAATAAAGATATTGTGCATGTAACTTGATTTCTGACGTGTATCAGGATACCAGTATATATCACAACAAAACATGCAAAAAATCACCCATAAAACACCAGTTGTGCAGAGATAAATTTTTTATTACAAGGAGAGACAATAAAAGCATTCAAAATTTCTTTTCTTTATAAATTTAATCTTATTGAAATGTATTTTGCTTGTATATTTACTGAGTTTGTTCTCTAGGACTTCAATGACTTTTATCCTGTCTTGATAAAAGCTTCTTCTGCACCAGGACCTCTTCCTTTAATGGCAAGATGTGATTTGGATCTGGTAGTATTGACCTCCCCATCACGAGCCTCTGCAATCAGACTTTGGTAAACTGGGGAATCTGCAGGGATGGAAAGAGCTGAGGAAAAGGATGATGACTAAAAGTACAACATCCCCAAACCTCTGGCTTTGAAAAGATGAAAGCATGGGCCACTGCCCACTGTTCTTTGGAAATCCAGTTT